>NC_040045.1:45910921-46210921 GCF_003713205.1 Coffea eugenioides | reverse complement strand
GTTGATGGATCCAAAATTGAAAGCGAGAGCTGGTTGCTAGCTGCCCCAGTCGCACTTTCCACCTGCCACATTCTTTAATGGGTAATCAGTGGTTACTAAGCTGGCAGTTTCGTTAGGATCACTCCTCCATTAGTGGAAAGAAAATCTCATTAAGCAGGCCAGTACTGATCGATCGCCAGAGATGTTTTTTAAATACCATTCCCAGTTTTTAGTGTAGTAGAAGATGGAGTGCCTGCGTTATTAATTAAGTGCTGGTCTTAAATAATTGTGGGCACCCTTCTCCACTAGAGGAGATCATGCACAGAAGCTGCTTGATTAGAAAATTTCTAAAAACCATGATGAGCCTTCTAGTAGTTTGTACTCCTCCGCAAGAACTGGCTTCATAGTTCACTGGGTTGATTTGCATTTGATCATAAAAGTATATTATAAGCAGCTCAGCTGCATCGACCACCCCTGCTGCCACCTACATGTTCCTCTGATATCCATCCATTGGTGAATTTGGTGTGAGCTTTATGATAATTTAAGAGCCATTATGTGAGTGTTTCCTCCAGTGCCTAATCGGACTGTGCCTCATGCTGGTGTTAGTGGGAAGCTTTTTCGGGCATGGCTTTTTGTAAAGCTTTTCGTGATAGTTTAAAAAGGGATAGATTTTGCGGGTGGCAGTTGTCCACGAGTCTGCTTTTAATTTTCTTTCATTTTGTATTCAAGATTATGTTGCTGCATGAACACATCGCCATAAATTCAAGCTCATTGGACGTTCATATGACCCCATCCCTAAGCCTATTGGGGCTTGGGAGGGATGTTTATGTGATGGTTTCATCATTCAATTAATTTTTATTTTTAGGGGATTGAATGAGAGGCGATTACTCATATACTACGATATTTTACGCTTTTGCACTATATATATATATATAAATCCTTTTCCTCCTTGCATATATGGAGAAAGATAAATAGTCACTTTTTTTTTTTTTTTTTTTTTTTTTGGGTTTGGGATTCACATCGGTGGTCCAATGACAATGCAAATTGTAGTCTGTAATATGATCTCTCTAGGGAGTGGAATATTAAGAGCGAGACTTGTGGCCGCGACCAATGCCACAAAAATAAGTCAAACATTAATTAGTTACTAGTTATTTTTTACTCATCAAATAGAATACATAACCACCACGTAATGCATGACACTGCAAGTTTCATTTCTTTTCAAGTCTGCCAGCCGGTTACTTTGTTGGTAAGCATCTTGTCGAGTGCAAAGGGGCCAAGTGGTTTGCAGCGAAAATACCACAAGTACAAATGAGACTATAAAGCACCTTTAATTTGCGAGACATATTAAACATGCAAATTAAGACCGAGATATTTTACCATGCATGCATGTAGGCACACCTAATCTGATTTTGCATGAAGTTGACATCATGTGTGTCCAAGTGATTTTATTTTGTGGAGTATATATGTTCTAGTTCTACTACATGGAGCAATTGGCTATCCCTCAGGCTCTTGATTGCAGTACTCTTCTATTAACTAACTTTTCAAGTTGCTATCAGCACTCTTCTAAGATTATCAGAATTGTACAATTGCGAGCAAAGGCTCAATGGAGTTATACAAGTAGTGTATTTGGACATTAAGGAATCAAACAATCCTCATCTTGGATTATGCCTAAGACATATGAGTTAATCCTATTACATACATAATTATATTCCTTACTAACTAAACTAAACAAAGGGAGTGCATACGAAATAACAAACTTAATTGGTAAATATCTTCCAACACAGTTGCTAATCTCGTATCATGAGTTTTGCGAGAAAGAATGTAGTTGAGCGTACGATGGTTATTCATTCTACTTCAAATTAGGTTCAAACAGGTGCCACGTCAACCACAACTCCCGGAAGGTTGAAAGTTGAACTGACATGTGTGATTTTGTTGCTGCTATATATGAGTTTGGATTATGGTATCCAGTGAATTATGACAGGACAGCATTTTTATTTTTTTTTACCTGTATATGCTTTGGTACCAACCCTCAAAAAGGGGCTAAAATATATGGATTAGAGCCTCTTCTTTAATTGTGTTTAGTTGTTACAATTCTCATAACTTTTGGCGTGCGTAAATTCAAATGAATAAATTGTATGAGTTGATAGAATTTATGCTTACACCAAAATTGTATTATTTTATACCAAATGTTGTAAGAATTACATATTTGGACGCGGAACACGAGTGAATTTCTCCAAAATATGGAGACTTGCATTTTCTGAATTTCTCCATTCACGCTACTTTCGACTTGTGATTAAACTAACCCAACAAGGAAAGATCTAAGGATGATAGATCATATTCTTAGACCAGGCCGCCAGGGACGGGGAACAAGAGAAGTGACGTAGAGGTGTTTTTGCCCGAATGGAATGTTGACAACGTCTGTCGTGCCCTACTCTCCGGTGGATATACGAAACTAGAAGTGCTATCGAGCCGAGTCGAGCTTGAGTAGCACCATACTCGAGCTCAAACTCGATCGAGTAAAAAAATTTGGACTCGAGATCGACTCGATGAAATAAAACTAAACTCGAGCTCGACTCGTTTGAGCTCGAGTAAATATCAAGCCCGAGCTACTCGAGCTCGAGTTTTAAAATAAATCTATAATTTTTTTTAAAAATATATAATATATAATATAATATAAATATATATTATAAATAAAATATGAAAACTCGATTAAGTTCGGCGAGCACTCGAGTACTTATTTCTTGAGCTCGAACTCGACTCGTTAAATCTAATGAGTAGCTCGAGCTCGATTTTACCGAGCTCGAGTCAAGCTTTTGATCAAGCTACCCGCGAGCAGCTTGACTTGCTAGCACCCCTACACGTAACTAAATATATCCTAGCTAGGTTTCCTTAACCTGGTCATCCGGTGGCCCACTGGAAAAAAAGAAGCCAACTCAACTCAGATTCATTTTCAGGCCATCTGGGACACGCCTGGATGTATCCGGAGAAAAAGTAAGAAAGGAGCAGATCGAGCACACGATTTTGGGCTGGGGTAACGAAGAGTAGATCACCTTGATGTTGGTTCATAGTCACACCTTCTTCCCAGCTACTTCACATCGAAGAATCAGAAAAAGGGGTCTCCCGGGCGGGCATGGTCTGCTTTCAAAGCAATAAAGACTAAAGTGCTTCCATTTTTACACACGTTTTCGGCCTGCAATTGCGCTTTTGCAAATGTAGTAGGATCACTCAGTTCGTCAAATTTTAGATTTTGAAACCAATCGATGCATCTGCATGCTTACAGCTACGAGGTACAATTACCTGTGATAGTGGACACAAATTTCTTTTTGGGTATTTATTTTCCTTTTTCGAGCAAATAACAAAGCCATCAATAATTGCTACAACTTCTATATATATATATATATATATATATATATCATTTTTTTTCCATTTATACAACACCGATTGGTTCTGGAGAGATCCCTGTCGCCCAGGCACAAAACTACAAATCGAAGTCATGCAAATTTAAGAGACGGGACCTTGCACTAGTAGAACTCAAATTTTTGAGTCTAATGATCATATTAATGAGTAGGGTTATATATAGAACTAAACAACAAATAAATAACTCTAAGACTCAAGAATAGTGTCTCTATGGACTCTCTACCAACTCATCTCGATTCTTTTTAAATATATATTCCAACAAGTAACCCATTTATAACTCGCGATACGCACTTGAAGAATAAAAAGTTATCACACAAGTAATTATCGAATTACTAAAACATCAATTCCTACACAAGGCAACTAGTATAAGTATAACTTGACTCTAATAAAATTACTAGTAAATAATTAGATGGAAACTGCTAAACTTAGTTTATTTGACGTTGGTAAGCAAATTGTTGCATTATGCATACTTTAACAATATGATGTGATATTTATCCATATACCTTTATTAATTGTACATAATTTTATAGGATCACTTACAGAGCTTTTAACGAACCGAATCGAGCCAAATACTTGGCATTTAGGCTCCGTTTGTATATTATACGGGCAAGGTTCGAGTTTGGATCGAATGTTAATGAATTACAAATATTGTTCGAATTCGAATCAGTATTTGTATAAATATTTGGGTTCGAGAATATAATTTTGAAGATGATTTAATTATATTTTTAATAAATAATATATTATTTATAATAAGTTTAATTCTATTTATTAATTTTAAAAAATAAATAATGTTAATTTATGTATAATTACTTTTTTAGTAAAAATATAATATATATATTTAATAATTTTAAATATATTTTTTTATAATTATACATGTATTTTTTTCGAATTCAAACGTGCCGAACACGAATGCATTTGCAAACAGCTCCATTCATTAAAAACTCTAACTATCACTTTCAAATAGACGGATGCGTACAAGTTGCGGTCACAAATCCCAGCTTCCAAATGTTTCTCAGGTGTTCTAAATCCTGGCACTCGGGGAAAAGTTTTGAGCTAGCCTCAGAAGTGGGACGGTTTCCTTTTCTTGAGTACGTTTCGTTTCACAAGCCCCGTAATGGATTGGCTCCTCTCCATTTTCTCTATTTTTTATAGTACACATCTAAATACATAATATATATATCTTTATTTATTTATTTATTAGGAATGTACACGATCATTTTAACTTTGATTGATCTTAATCATTATTAATAAATGAGTACAGATATCATACATCTGGATGTGCTTACAGGAAACGGAGAAATAATTTACGGGAAAAGGAGCCAAATCCAACCCGAAGTATCTTTGTGGCCCACACACAATTCACATGGCTTTTGTGGCAATACACTAATAATTACAGCTACACAGGACTGCTAACCAGAGTTATTGGGCAAACCCAATCATTAACCAGGATGAGTGGATAAATTTCCACGTACTATAAATGCACATGCAACCCTTCGCAGAACAAGAAGAGTGTGATCTGCCTCCCCCGTTCAGCAACAGCAGCAGCAGCACTCGTCATCTCATCTCCTTCACATTTTCGAAATGAAATCCTCCTTTTGGCTGGCCAATCTATCCATCCTAGTCTTACCTGTCCTCTGTTTCGGAGCCAGCTACCTTAACACATGGTCCCGTACCCTGTGCTTACTAGTCATATTTCCACTTCTCCCCTCCTTCCTAAACTTATGCTTCATACCTGGAGGCTTTGCATGGAGAAACCATCATCAAAATCTTACAAGCACAAATAATCGTGGCCCTATTTGCTGGCCCTTCTTGGGGCTCTTACCTCAAATGGGGTCTCATGCTCATCGAAAACTAGCATTTTTAGCTACTTCACTTGGGAGTGCTCGTCTAATGCCCTTCACTCTTGGCTTCAATACTCGTTTGATCATCAGCAGTCACCCCGATACAGCCAGAGAAATTCTTTGTGGGAGTTCATTTTCGGATCGCCCCATAAAAGAATCAGCTCGCACGCTCATGTTCCAACGTGCCATTGGTTTCGCTCCATCAGGGAAGTACTGGCGCCATCTACGCAGGATCGCTGCAAATCATATGTTTTCTCCTAAGAGAATTTCTAATCTTGAGGGCCTTAGACAACGGGTTGCCGATGGAATGATAGCGAGTGTTCGAGTTGAGATGAACGAGACAAGTATAGTGGAGTTGAGGTCGATACTGAAAAAGGGCTCTCTGATTAATGTCTTAGAGAGTGTGTTTGGGAGCAATTTGGGTTCAGAAGGAGAGAAACTAGGATCAATGGTAGAGGAAGGATATGAACTAATCTCAGAGTTCAATTGGGCTGATTATATTCCTTTGAAATTGTTAGACTTTGGTGGGGTGAAGAAAAGGTGTCACAAATTAGCTGGAGAGGTTAATTGTCTTATAGGTCGGATCATAAAAGAAAGGAGAAGAGAGGGAAATGTTAATGCGAAGAATGATTTTGTTAGTGTCTGCCTTTCTTTGCCCGAAGAGGATCAACTTACTGATGCAGACTTGGTGGCAGTCTTGTGGGTAAGGAATCTCTCCGTTTCTCTTAAACAAGGTATTAATTGATTAACTTTAACGTTAGGAGCTAAGGACACACCTGACCACAAGGAGGGAGTCTGTCTGTGTTAGGAACACGTAGAGTTAAAATAAATGGCTTTTTTTCTCCACGGTTTCCTAGAAATGTCCAGCTTTATGTTTGAGATGTGTCAAAAGCACTTCAATTGTCTCGTTCTTTCCCTGTAGAAAACTTGAACGGGAGGATGATCATTCTGAGGAAAAATCCTATAAAACATCCAATACTCAGGAAATAGAACTCCCCTCCACGTTTCGCCAGTCCAATGCTTCCATGCTAAATCTGTAGAATGTCTCCATGAAAGCTCTATAGGAGTCAAAATCTTATTTTTAGTTTTTGCGTGGACGGGAATCAGAACATTTCATTTTTATAGTTACTAGAAAGAGAAAAAGCGGATCCGTAGATGGTGGCTAGGATTTTGACTGTAGCAGTCAAAAAAGGTTTAGGTTGGTAGCTAGGAAAATACTTAGTAGAATGCTGGTTGGGACGACCTTGGACTCATCATGATTGCGCAGGTCAGTCAGCAAACAGATAATGGTCAAACAAATCTGGTTAATAAATTAATCATATTATGAGAAAATATCTTTTTTAACCTTTTATGTGGTTCATGGCTTCTCTGAGCCTGCCAAATCCTATCCCAATCCGAATAAGGAATAAACCATGCGAGGGCATGACATGTTCGATTAGGAAATAGAACTGGTTTAATATATTTTTGTACTATTTGAGTTTCTAACTTACGCCTGCCTGCGTAACTGAACTGAAGAAATCTTTAAACTGCACTAATGAATCCGAGTTTAGGTGTCACAATCATTTTATTATTGATAGGATGTGCAAAAGCAAACATGAACTTCCACCTGAAAGTGAAAGTGATTAATTCCTGTTGCTTGTGCACGGGACGTCTCCTAGTCCACCACAAGTCCACTCTATTTATTTATCATCACAATTTTGTTGAAGAAAACAAATTAATTGATTGCATCAAATTTCAGGTTTTTTTTTTCTCTCGATTACAAGTGACATCGTCCCATCAAACCGAAGGCTGCGTTTCAATTTCGCCTTATAATATCTCATATATTATTAAAGTCTATGCATCTTAAATAATTACTGTATTATTTTTTGAGTAGGAAATGGTATTTAGAGGAACAGATACGGTGGCTATCCTTCTGGAATGGATCATGGCCAGGATGGTCCTGCATCAGGACATTCAAGCCAAAGCCCAGCATGAGATTGACACGTGCGTCGGCCACGGCCGGCACGTGCAAGACTCCGACGTCCCAAATCTTCCCTACCTCCAAGCTGTGGTCAAGGAGGTCCTCCGACTGCACCCTCCCGGCCCATTACTCTCCTGGTCCCGCCTAGCCATCCACGATGTCCACGTGGACAAGTTCTTCGTCCCTGCAGGCACCACAGCCATGGTCAACATGTGGGCTATAACCCATGACCCAGCCATCTGGAAAGACCCGTGGGCATTCCGGCCCGATAGGTTCATGGAGGAGGATGTTTCGATCATGGGGTCGGACTTGAGGCTTGCCCCGTTCGGGTCAGGTCGCCGGGTATGCCCGGGAAGGATGCTGGGGTTGACCACGGTGCAACTATGGCTGGCACGGCTACTTCAACAATTCAAATGGATTAATCCGGCAGCGGCGCCGTCCGAACAAGTTGACCTATCAGAGTGTTTGAAGCTATCTCTTGAAATGAAGAATCGGTTAGCATGTCGTGCAGTCAATCGCCGTTATTAGCCAAGTGAAGAGCGGCTCTACTTGATTAGTGCTTTTAGATGCTTTCCTCTTTTAATGAATCAAAAAAAGTGAGTAATAATACTAGTGCTGCTGCTACTAGAATAGAATGTCCTCAAGTTTGTACGCGTACAGCACAGAGACCAAATGGAAATCTAAACTAAGAACAATGGTTTGGTTTGCATGGAAGAAGTAGATGGAACGCAACTGTACGAGTTTGCAGCGTGATTTTTTGTGAAATATTTTGATTGTGGACTAATTCCAATCTTGACTGCCCTTATTTCTTTCTGAGAGATGATGCATGCTTTTGCGCGGCACGTAAAACGTAGCATTTCGGTGATTGTTCTGCAATGCATAAAATCAAAAAAGACTTCATAAATTAATGTGTCTGGATTATCACTTGTGTTGTACCTCCGGTGCCACCGTACATAATTATGTGCTAGCGTCCTAGCTGGACAAGCAAATACTTTGAAGCATGCCACTCTTACTCCCCAAGTAATCGAACACAGATCATGAGCTCATTTCTTTACTTCAATTACATGGAAAACATCACGACTTTTAATTACTTCAGTTGACTCTCATGGCGGCTAACCTTGGATAGCTATTATGTGTATAAAATTTATTTGCTTGCAGTACAATCGCACTTTTCAAAGCATTTTTTTTATTTTTCCAACAAACTTTTTATTTCGCATATCATACTCCCTCCGTCCCACTTTGATTGATTTTTTTTTTTTTTTATCTGTCCCAAATTATACTCCACTTTTCAATTGAACAATGTAGTTAATTTATAACCTCTCTAAAATGTCCTTATTTAATATATTAGTTTGTTATTGAGTATAACCTAACTCATTTAATGTAAAGCTAATTAGTCATACTCCATTTAATTTAATGTTAGGATATTTTAGGAAGATAGTAAGTTAGATTTATTTTTCCAACAAAGTTAACTAACTTTTCTTGAAGTGTGTGAAAAAAAATAAAACTATCAAAGTAGTTTATTCCAAATAAGTATTACGGTAATTATTTCAAATAATATTTTAAATAAACTCCTACTCAAGCACGCTCACTCACCGAGTTTATAGAAAAGGTAACTAATTACCTCTAAATTAGTTGACCATCACATATCTTGTGGAGTGGGATGTCAAAGATTCAAATCTTGTCTCCCATCAAAGTTGATATTTAATATCGCTTCTCTTAGATCCATGCGGGTGAATAATACACTCGTATGTTCCGATTGTGGTTCAATTTTCATCGATTATCTGAGACTCTGCCAAATCACTCTCAAGAATAAAATTAGAATAGGAGTTGGTGTTGATGATAACAATTGACAAAAAAAAAAAAGAAAAAAAGATACATTAGCTTTAGCCTTTTTGGACCTCGTCTTTAATCACTAGAATTTTATCTCTTCCCGATGATGCTTCAGCATTATTAATTAAATAATAATTACAAGCGTCCTTATTGTTCCTTGCATCCTTGCATGGGACGAAATCTCGTGAAGACAAAGCAAAACCTAGGCCGTAGGGCATTATATGGTTTGCTTGCTATGGTGTGTAGTATTGCGACTGATCTTTTTTCTTATTAGTAGTATGCTGCGGCAGATATATTTGCACCATAGACATAAAGTTTCGGCTTTACTGCTACATTCATTCAAGTTTCCTCCTTTATCCAACTCCTGTGATCCAACCAGGCATGATGGCAACAGCTCTCAGACCCCAGCTTACCCTATTCCATTCGATTATTCACTTTAGATTTTTAAAGGTGTGGTTAATCAGCTGGGGTGGGGGACCATCCTGATCAAAAACTTCCAAGCTTCAAAATACTCAAAAAGGGCACGGGGAGGTGTTGCTGTTTTCCAGTTATTGGCCATCCTTCCCCATTCCACAAAACTCAAATGATGACATTAAAGTATCCTTTTGCCGTATCAATATGCGATTCCTGTGTATACCCACCTGTGTGTTTCTCTTCCATTTGAATTTGATCCCCAACCATATCTCCATTCCAAGTACGTTTAATTAAATTTATTAGTATCTTGCTTCCAATCTCGTCCCCCTGCTCACATTGTGATTAAATTTAATTGACATGCTCCCAAACTCTTATTATTCTTTGTAATTAAGCCTCTCAAACTCTTTTCTCGACCGGTTGTTATTTGATGTTTACTCGTGTGTTCTTTGGGTTTTTTTTTTTTATAAGTTTAGAAGCCATCTAAACCATATATATATGCTTGCAGAACGTTACTTTAGAAGTATATACGTATCTTTGTATACTGTATAAACAGAAACAATCTTTTACTTCCGATCACCCTTCTTTTTTTCTTTTTCAACTGCAAATTTGGAGAAAAATCAAGCCAAACGCAGAATAAGCGCCCCAATCAATGGACAAATATATATATATATATATATATATATATATTGGGTGTGTGTGTGTGTGTGTTTTCTCTCAAGCATGAGATAAGATGATCCGTACACTTGCTTGTTATTAGTGGGGGATCTTGCGGCTTTAGAAAATAATAAAAAGGGAACCTTTGAAAGTGTGTTGTTGCTCGAAAAAGCTAAACAAATGGATTAGCTTTCTTCATACATGATAGGCGTTGGTGCCTTTTCCGTACGTATCTGCCTATGGAAATTGATATTGACTTTGTTCCAGCTCATGACAATTGATAAAGCAAATAAGTCACCAAATCATGATCCTCTTCCCAAGATAACACAGCACAAAAGTTCTGATCTTTCACAGCCGTCGGAAAATAAGTTCAATATTGCATGGATAAATTATTCTGTTGCTGCGATGAGGAGGATGAAAGGTGACAGACTCATTCTTTAAATTGATGTTGGCACAATTTTTTTTTTTTAAATCCTTTTTTGAGCCAGATTGAGTCTGTAATCTAAAATGAAAATCTTGTTCCGCTGGCAATGAACATTGAGAACGTTTGACTTGGAAAGACGTACTCGAGTTTCAATCAAGAGGAGGAGATAATCAGTGTACTCTTTTCGTTCCGAATTGCTAAGGAAAGAATCAAACTATGCTATTCAAAGTCAAGAAAATTATTGATTGCATCACCCAAATTCAAACCTTAAAGAATCTTTTGTTTGAAGATGGAGATATAAATGGTAGATGCTTGGGTTTAGATGTTTGCATAGGAGCCCCCCCCCCCCCCACCACAAACAAAAAAAAAAAAAGCAATAGTTTGGGAGGATGTGGTCTCACGATTTTGTCATCAATTAACTAACCATTAGTTTGGAATATTTAAAAAAAGAGAGAAAAAAAAAAAAGAAGACAAAAGCTATGAGAGAAGGGGTGTGAGGAATTATTTTTATTTTTGTCCCTTTTTTGGGACTTTTGAGCATTATCATTTTGTTGTACATTTCTCTCTAGTTTTGGGGTGAGTTTTTTTTTTTGGACAAATTTTAAATTCCACCATTTCTTCACACTTCTGTTTTTGGTTCTCACTTGCAATCCTCTTTGATCCTCTCAAAAGTATGGTCAAGGCCAAAAGACAAATCAAATTACTCAATGCTTGAATCAAACTCGATTCAGTAAGAGTTTGGTTCGCCAACTAATTGAATTAATTTTATATAGCCTTTTGTATTCAATAAACTTTCGAGTTCGGTTCAAAGTCGAGTCGATTGGCATATAAGTGAAATTTACATGCAACAATTTCAAGCTACTCGATCTCCACTCTAGTTCAGTTCAATAAAATTTCAAACAAACTTGACTGAACAAAAGTTCACGTAGTATTCACTTTATGTCCTAATGAAATTGAACTTGACCGTGATTATTCTTCCAAAAAAAAAAAAAAGGATCACGATTACATAAAAGAAAAAAGTTTGCTGACATCTAGAAACTCAAGTCCCTTAAGCTCAACTAGAACTTGATTCCGTTAAAATCTAGGTTTAGCTTGCTTAAATGGTAATCAAGTCAGGCAGTATCTAGTGATGAACCGCGCTTAATCTCACTTTGTCAAGTCCTTTAGGGCCAACGTGCTCATTGTGTCTGGTACTGTTTGCCATAAACGCTACGGGCCACAAAAACTATAGACTCAATTTTGCAAATTCTGAGTGTGCGAAAGCCCATAAGTTGGCCAGCCCAAGTCGTTTTATAGGGCACCGGCTTTGGGGGGAAAAAAAAAAGATACCTTGGCGCCCGTGAACATTGGATACCTGTAATTCAAATTCAAATTTCATTTAACGGGACAAAGCTTTGGTGCGTCACGCACCCGGACTGAGTGAAATTTTTATTGGGAAGGTTTTCAAATATTTGAAGATTCTCCCCACGAGGAGACCCCTCATTAAACATCAGCTTAACTATTGACCGGCTGTAGTGTACAGGTGTCTGTGGACAAATTGCCATTTCCTGATTTTGTTGCCTACCCAGTCCTTGAAATTTGCACAAAATTCTTTGGTGCAAGAATAAAAGATTTGTATTAAATGATTTTGATCTAATATTGAGGTTCCAAATGCGTCTTGTGAAAATAAGGAATCTGTATCACTTTGCATGTCGTAAAATCGCGAATTTTAACATACATAGACTCAATTTTATGATAGATAGAGATTAATTTAGTGAGCGATAAAAATAAAAAGAAAAATGTTATTTATACTCCTATTTTTATTAATCGCACTTCTCCTATTATTTTTATCATATAATTTTTATTTATTAGGCTACATAATAAAACAAATGATCAGAGTATATTTAACAAAAAATGAAATGCAAATAACATTTATCAAATAAAAAAAAGTATGTTTATCTAACGAACATTTTTTATGGGGACATTAATCCTGAATCTTGTCATTTTCACTAAGAATATTAACCGTAGTATCTATGTTGAACCTGATGAAGTATATGTATCATCCCTATCCATCCCATCTTGCTTAAAAACTGGGGAAATCATCTTTAAATTCTTAACGCCGAGTTCAAAAGGAAGAAGAATTGTACTGAAATTGGGAAAAGCTGCAAATCATGAAACCTAAAGGCTTCCACTCGAAATTAGGGAAGTGCAAGGATGCCCTTTTGCGTAACCACTGGACTTAGAAGAACCAAGCCCCGAAAAATAATTGCAGAGATGAAAGCGCAAAAGATAGCTCCACAAGAAACACAACTGGATGGCTACTCGCTAGTTCCACTCTCCAAACATTCACGCTCCCCAACAGGAGCACACATGTGCACCAGTAGAAGCGAGTAAGGACTAAACTATAGTCGCGCGAGTTGAACTTGAATTTGAACTTGAACTTGTAAGACAGACTCCGAAATTTATGAAACCCGATAGATTATTTGCACAAGTATTTCCCTACCAAAAAAAAAAAAAAAAACTAGTATCATATTTACTTATTCATTTATTTCTCTCCTCCCCAAACTAGTAATTTTCATTTCTTCGTTCCCAATTTTCCCTCTCATTTCTTTCATTTCAATCTCCGTCGGGAAAAAGCCCTGAATCTTCGGTTCATCCTTAGTTCTGCAGCTAACCCGTGCCTTTTTGCTTATAATTTATCTCTCCCATCTCTGAAAATTAAACTGCAGCGGCGGAAACCTGTGGTTTGGTTTGCTCAACGGAAGGCTGATAACAACTGATATGAACTTCAGCAGCGGCATCTTTTTGGATTATTAAACTTGAGGAAAGGTTTGACTTTTCTTTTTTTTTTTTTTGAAACTTAATTAGATGTTTTTCACTCGGCAGTTAGGGTTTTTAGTTCTTTCTTCTATGTTGTATCTTGACTGTTCATATATGTGATATTGGCTTGCAATTTAGCAGCTGAAGCCGCGAATACTTGTCTGAAGTAAGTTTAGATTCCAAACAGGCGGTGATAGGGAATGAAAGTTTGGTTTTCATTCCTCTCAATCGCAGTTCCTTACCAGCTCGATTTAGTTACACGAATTTGCAGGTTAATGTAGGGTTTGGTTAGAAAAGAAGTACTTTGGGAAGTATGGGTTTGAGGTTTTAAACGCCAAATTCATCAGTTTTATGAGTAAATTGCAGTCATTGGGGCTTACCATGGCGGGTTATTTATCCGATTATTCATACTTTTATCGGAAGTTATAGAAACATTGCTGGTTTTTCTCTCTCATACAAATTTAATTCTTCTTTCTCTGCCACAATTTTTTCTTCTTTTTCCAAAACTCTTTACACCCTCCCCGCTCCTTCTATTCCAGTCCCTTCTCCATATTTTTCCAACTGAACAACCTATTCACTTTTTTTTGCACAGCCTCCAAGGTTACCATTGGTAGTACTAACTCTAGTTCTGTAATTATCCACTTCTTACTGCCCCCCCTTTTGATTGTTTCCCTGCACTTTCTTCTTGTTGGTATCCTTGGTTTTTAGTATTGATAAGATTTTTCTCTTTACTATGATGATGATGATGACGACGACGGTGAGGATGGCTTTTTTTTTGTTACTACTTAGTTTTGCATTTGAAGGCCATGAATACGCCCTGACCACAACACCAACATTATTCTGCCCCACAGTCCACTTTAACATCTTACCAGTGCAATTTTCAAGCTGCTGGGATTTGACTGATACAGCAAATCTTAGAAGGCACCTGTGCTGTGCTAGTTTGATATTGAATGTGGGTGTGGAGAGGGAATTATTGGAAGTGAAAGATGCTGAAGCAGGCGCCACGTGTGGTCTGCTTTTGTGGCTGCTCTTCTACTTTTGTTCTTCCATTCTCGTATATGCTTAGAGAAATTGATGAAGAAGGAAAGGAGGGAGGATAGGGAAGACTGGAGGGAGTTTGGGACCAAAAAGAACAACAGTAGCCACAGAAGAAGGAACAACGGCAAAAGAAGAAGAAAAAGATGAGTCCTGTTTAAGGAACAGGAATATATCTAAGAATATTTTTTAGCATTGCAATCAAAGCATCATTATTCGAATAAATAATCCTCGAACAGCTATTTTTAGTTAAACAGAATTCTTCAAGAATAACTGTGTGTCAAAAAATTTGAGGTGATTTCATGTGTATGGAAAATGATACCCAAAATTCTTAGATAAATATGACTTTGTTCATCTGGAATTTCAAACTTCGATACAATCCAAATAATGTAGAAAGGCTTTGAGGCCATGGAGTTTGATTTGAAGGTTGATTATTTCGATGCAATTGGAGCATTTTTTGCTATTCTTTTTTATATGATTGCTGGGCTGGACTTTTGTCTGTGTTTGACTTGGAATATCCTTTCTTTGACCAAAATTGGACTCAGTGAAGGAGATAGGAGATGCTTAACCAGAATGACCTGGGCTAATGCATCTGTTCATTAGTGATAATGATTTCTCTGTGTTCTTAGTATGATTTTCTTAGACAGTCATTATACAAAATAAAATATACAAAATGACAAAGTAATCATACAAGATTTTATTTTGTATGCTTACAAATTCAGTTGTCTCAAGTCATTTTTGCACCCAGATACACTTCTCCAAATTGAGGATGCAAAACAAGAAGAAAGGTGGTGGACGAACTGCTGGCTCCACTCCAAAAGCTTCAAGACTCCAGAAAAAGGTATCTGACAACGTGCTGGTTCAAGCAGAGAAAGTTGCAGAGCTAATTACTTCTTCTACAAGGAAGCAAAAAACTGGTAATTTTGTGTATTGAATCACTTTTTCATTCTGTTATGTGTTCTATTGTTAAATGAGACGTATTGCTTCTTCAGCTAGAAAGCTCCCGGAAAACACAGAGTTGTTTGCTGCTGCAACAAATTTGGATACTACACTAGGTTTGGTGAATGATGACAATTTCACTGCTTGTTTAGGCCATGATGACAAGAAAAAGGTATGGTGAATAGTGAAATATAGTGATATTGACAAGACTTATCTTTAGTTCCTTTATGTTTTATGGATTCCCATTGGACGTTATACTGTATGATAAATAGCATAATGGTTTCCGTCAAAAATTTTATGCCAGGATTTGTCTGACTGGATTATGTTGCTATCAGAATATTATAATAGCTTTCTCATTAGTAGGCCTAGAGAAATCAAGAAATCAACTGTTTTGGATAATTTGTTTGGAATTGTTTGCATATGGCAGGGTTTTGATGATGTAGCAGTTCATCAAGTGGTTGATACTATATTTTCTCCTGGCTTCCATATTTCAAGAAGCATTGGAGGGGAAATTGCAAATGCAGGTAGAAGTAGAGCTTGATGCTTTCATTGTATTATGGCTCTTTCGTTGTCTCTGATTAAGACATATAATGGTTCTGATGACATCTTTGCACAAGATCTCTAGTAATATTTCTTATTTGGTTTCATTAAACGCTTGATTCATGACTTCCCATTCCCATCAGACTTCTTCAAGTTTTTCCAGCATGGAGGACAGCATTTCCAGGACCATGGGAAAGAAAACCTGCAGGTTGATTTGCTAAATGCACATGTGATTCAAGGGAAGAGTTTTGATCAGGATGCAGTCACTTCAATGAATCTTACTTGCCCAGGTAATGGAGAAGGCATTAAATGTTTTATGAAACATAAGAATAATTCTTCAAGCTTTTCCCTTTGTACTGATAGTGTGATACTGCTACACAGACTTTGGAGGTGCTCTACCATCAGAAATTTCTTCAGTTTATCTTTCCATGAAAAATTCAAATTTGGAATGTGTTGATGAATATAATCAAGAACAGTTGTCTGCCGATATATGTTATGATGATGAGGAAGTTGAAGACTTTGATGACTTTGATCCATACTTTTTTGTAAAGAATTTGCCAGACCTGCATTCTGTTGTCCCAAAATTTCGGCCTATGCTATTGCCCAAGCAGACACGGAGTTGCCCTTCAACCACTCTTGTGTTAGACTTGGATGGTAAGGATTATTTAAGAATTCTTGGTTGTTTTAGTTGTTCATTTCTCCCATACAGATGCAGATATGTTGCATATGATTTAGGGCAAAGCCATTGCCTTTGGGACTGTTGAAGATATGTGATCTGATATTATGGAAATATTTGCTATTGTAAATATTAGGAAAGATTTGATTATAGTATCATATGATTATAGTATCATATATTAATTAGGTAGTAGATTGATTTAGATTAGCATGATTTTCGGATCTAAATTAGGTTACACTTGTGTATATATATTTGTATATTGTGTAGTCCAAAGAGATGAAGAAGAGTATTTTCTCTCCTTTTTTCCTTAGTTTACATGTTATCAGAGCTTCAGGCTCTGTTATCAGTTTGTCTTTTGACGTGACCCTATTGAGTCACTTTTAGGTCTGTTATCAGTTTGTCTTTTGACGTGATCCTATTGAATCACTTTTAGGTCTTTCTTGTGTGAATTATAATGGCAGATATGAAAGGTAGTAGTAGAGAGATGAAAACAGTAATTTCTGATGTTATTCCTACAACATCAAAAATTACTGAACACAAATTGAGTGGAAAAATTTTTTTGGATTGGAGTAAAACTATTTGGATATATCTGCGCAGCATCGATAGAGATGATCATCTCACTGATGACCCACCCGTTGATGGGAAAGAAAAGAAGGTTTGGCTAAGGGAAGATGCAAAACTATTTTTCAAGTGGAGAGAACAAAGCATATCGAAATTGATTGCCACTTTGTTCATGAAAAAAATCCAGCAAAACTTGATCTCAACCAATCATGTGAGAACTGGAGAACAGTTAGCTGATATTTTCACTAAGCCTCTAAATGGTCCGAGAATTGATTACATTTGTGGCAAGATGGGCATGATTAACATCTATGCTCCATCTTGAGGGAGAGTGTTGAAGATATGTGATCTGATATTATGGAAATATTTGCTATTGTCAATATTAGGAAAGATTTGATTATAGTATCATATATTAATTAGGTATCATATGATTATAGTATCATATATTAATTAGGTAGTAGATTGATTTAGATTAGCATGATTTTAGGATCTAAATTAGGTTACACTTGTGTATATATATTTGTATATTGTGTAGTCCAAAGAGATGAAGAAGAGTATTTTCTCTCCTTTTTGTCTTAGTTTACAGGGACCAATGCAGTTGGGTTTGGGGTTTTGGTTTTTGTCCAATAAGACGTATCTATACTCGCCCGAATAGAAAAAGAAAAGTTAACACACAGGTTAAACGTGAAATTAGAAGGCTAATAATTCTCATAATCTTCAGAGTCCTTTTGCAGCTATTGAAATTGAACACTTGCTTACCTGCAATTTAATTTGTAGATGTGCATGCTGGTTGTGCTTAGATCTGGCTGTAATTTACTCCATTTGGTGCATTTGTGATATCTTTTCTGGACTCTATCATAGTTATTATCAAAACTATAGCTTATACTAATAAAGTATATTGATTGACAGAGACCTTGGTGCACTCCACACTTGAACCTTGTGATGATGCAGATTTTACCTTTTCTGTTGATTTCAACCTGAAGAAGCATACTGTCTATGTTAGGTGCCGTCCTCATCTAAGAGATTTCATGGATAGGGTATCGGGCCTTTTTGAAATTATCATTTTCACAGCCAGCCAGAGCATTTATGCTGAGCAGCTTCTGAACGTACTAGACCCAAAGAGGAAAATATTTCGCCACCGTGTTTTCCGTGAGTCCTGTGTGCTTGTTGATGGAAATTATCTCAAAGATCTGTCAGTTCTTGGGCGTGACTTAGCACATGTGATTATTATTGATAACTCTCCCCAGGTATTGCTGCCGCACTTTGTTTTTGGCTGATAGCTCAAGCATTGGTCTTGGATGATGTCTATTTTCTGCATTCTGATCTGTTATGTTGAAAGCACAAGAAGCTTTTTTTCATACCCCTGTTCCATCCCTTTGAAAAGATGATCCTTGTGCAGTTGTCAATTTCCCAGCGAGCTTAGTGATGGAAGAGATAGTTTGTTGTCTTATTTAGCTTATAGAAGTTATGCCGTGAGTTATTTGTCCTACAGAAGTTATTTGTATAGAAGTTATTAGGGATAATTTAGCTTGTAGAAGTTATTTGTCCTATAGAAGTTATTACTTTGCTTCCTGATAATTGTGCTGATATCTTTCTTTTTCTTTTCATATTGGAATTAACTCCATTTTGTAGGTTAATTAAGATTTTATGCATTGATGCTTTCTTACTAAGAACCAAGTGCATTGACAAAATTAATCTTTGTATCAATTGAAGTTTGATCCCTTGCTTTTTAAATCCCATTCCTCCCTTGCTAGAAAAATATTTTAAAAAAGGAGTAAAGTTTGACCATCCAGTGTTTGATAGGAAGCTAAATTATGATTGTTCTAACATTGTGTTAAATTTGTGGGAATCTCCATGTCCTCTTTAAGGATATGGGAGTATGTTATAGTTTGACTGCTAGATCAACAAAAGATTCATCATTTGCTTCATTGACATGAAAATTTTATTTTCAGGCATTTGGGTTTCAGATAGACAATGGAATACCAATAGAGAGCTGGTTTGATGATCGTTCTGATACAGAGTTAATTTCATTGCTTCCATTCTTGGAAAGTTTAGTTGCAGTTGACGATGTAAGGCCATTGATTGCTGAGAAATTCAACCTTAGAGAGAAAATAGCTGCAGCAGTTTGTCCTTTAAACTCGAATAGAGGAGACCCACTTGAAAGATGAGCACATAGATCTGTGTAGAAGGTATGTCTGAAGAGGAAATGACATGAACGAGCATGTAGAATGATGTTCTTGAAACAGCATCAGTGTGGTCCAGAGAAGAGGACACATCCTTCCTACGGCCATTGTCCATTTCTTGTCCCAAGTACAAGAGATTCACTCTTGGACTCAGGTTAGTATTTTTTTTTTTTAACCCTCTCTCCCTTTTACAATAACTATCTGCCGTTTAATTAGGAATTAGACTAGATGTTTGTCCGGAATTAAGTAGAAAATTAAGTCAAAGATGATAGGGATGCTTGTTTAAAGTTTTAAATCAAGGAATAAGTTATGCTTCTTGTGATGGCATTCTGTTGGAAAATTACAATGTTCAGCCTGGCAGTTTTGCCAGACACATTTCCTTTAGTTACAGCAAACATTATCTGGCATTTTGGACGCGCCTTCTGAACAATAACGCTAGAGTCTCTACGCCTTTATCTCCCTTGGGTCCTTCAAGGGAGTCTTCGTTCTGTTTTGGTTTTTTGTTCTGCTTTTCTTTTGTTAATTCCGAGATTTACTGATGTTGTAAAGACGTCACAGACACGACTTTGGTGGTTATCTATTTTAAAAGGACTTAAGGTTTTTATCAAACAACTTGAGGATCTGATTTTGTTACTTTGATTTTTGTCATCCTCGATAAAATAGCCGGGACGGCAGAAACCAAACTCTTAACTGGCGAAACATTTCAGTTTTCTTAGGAAAATGTCCTTATCGGTCCAATTCTGTCGGATGCGCCCGAAGGGACATGGCCTTATCAGTTTTCCTTCCATGGGGATTTTGTGCTGCCAAAGACCGATATACTTTTCTCCTTTAAAGTTCTTATGCGTGTCTGTTATGATTACGTCTGTCAAATCTTAGCCTAATTCGATGTCCTATTAAGGAATCTGAGTGAATAAATATAGAGAAATGAAACTATAATTGCTAACCATCTGGTGATCAGCGGCCTCGAGGTTTTTACTTATAGCTAAAATGTCAAAGTGATTAGAGTTTCGTACTTGCATTCAATGGCAGAAGCTCGTCGTTACTTTTTTTTTTTTTTTATCAGAAGCTTGTCGTTAATTTATTGATGAATATGAAAAATATTTTTAGGGTTAATTAAAATTTGCACCTTTTAACTATTCTTGTATTCTCACTTTGGTCTCTAATTTCAAAGTGGGACTTTTTAGTGATTTGAATATAAAATTTGTTATTTAAGTAAGATCATTGATTAAAGTGAAAATTTGAATATAGTTAAAGGGTGCAAATTGAAATTAACTAAATTTTTTAGTACTCCGTGGCTGACGTTAGGGAAGAAAAAAAGGAACATAAGTTGCAAGGTTAAAGGAACCTAAAAAATGGAACATAAGTTGCAAAGTTAACAAATTATTTTGATAATGATTATTGCAAATCTCTCCATACATAAAGCATGTGCATTTTGTACATGGTGTAATTTTGTTTGTATAACGTGTAATTTTAGAATAAAATTTTGTGGGTTTCACATATGTTATAAAAATCGAGGTACAAGACGTGATCTGGATCATACAAGTTTTGGTGGACCGTCCCTGCCCTTTATCCGGGAAAAAAAGGCAGGTCTGGTGTTAAAAAAGGCTAAAATAGTACCACCGTATAGATAAAACATATGTATATCTGTAGATAACTAGCCATCTTTTCCACGATTATCCAATCTTGATGTCTGTATTCTTAGCCAACTTCATTCCGTGGTATATGTACTGTAAGTTTGTAAACGTTAACGATTTACATAGCATCAAAAACATAAATCGAAGCATGGAGCAAAGAGCCGGATGGCTAAAGTTTAATTTTAATTCGGTTAATATCGAGTTCGAGTTGAGCATGAATATGGATAAATCTGACTCGTCAAGTCACGTATTATTTGTCAAGGAAAAATTATAATTTTATTTATTTTTTAAATAAAATAATCATTTTCTATTTTTTAAAATCAAGTAGTATTGATCTTGAATTCGATTCAAGTTTGATATCAAACTTTATATTTTGAACCCATTAAACTTAAATTTGAATTTAATAAAATTGAGTCAAGATTCAATTTAACTCGATTTATTTATAGCTTAAATTACTTTGGTATGGATCCAAATTAAATGGCCTGAATACAATACGTGATTTTTTTAGAAAGGAATAATACGTGATTGACTAACCATCGCAAAAAGCTATGCTATTGGTGTTTGCAACCACGAGATACCGCGACGCGCTAGTATCAATATAGACAATACTTTGATCCTTATGGTTTTTGGGTAGTAGAACTTTTATGACAATGTAGCGTAGATAAAGGCACCCTAAGCCTTTATTATATTTTAAACAAAAGAGTCATCTAGAATTTCTGCAGTATTATTATATTTTAAACAAAAGAGTCGTCCAGAATTTCTTCATCAATCACGCACTTCACAATTTTGGTAGGGAGCACGTGATGACGCAATGGTTTTCCAGAACCTTCACTATTCACTCCATTTATTTATTAGTTCTTCCGACAAAAGACCATGAAGAAAAACAAAATTTAATTATACTCGTCTGCCCAATGCCACGCGTCGTTATGTAAGCCACAACTACGCATCCCAACTCAAGAAAGGATTAAACGTGAAAACTCCCGTAAACTTTCACAATTATTGCACCATACGTCTCAATATATATATATATATATATATATGTCCTTTGTGCCCCAAGAAAACTATTCACAGATTTTACAACCAAATAAAGAGCGTGTCTTGCAAGCTCGATTCGTTAAAATTTGCTGATAGAATTACCCTCATTTCAAATAAATATAAATGTCTTCATCTACCATCACATATCCTTATAGTTTTTTCCCTTTTATTTTCTCTTATTTACAGATGTTGCATAGTCTTCTACACATATGGAGCACGGTCCAAATAGTTGCAACTCAAGCAATGCATATGAAGCAACAAACTTCAACTCAAGATGCAATTGTGGAAGAACAGCACTTCTACGTACTTCATGTACCATTCACAATTCAGGAAGAGAATTCTTAGGATGTTGTAATTATTTGGTAAGTCCAAATCTCATACAATTTCAGTGAACCAACGGTAATAACACTTATTTGAATTTTTTTAAAAACATAATGCTAATGCATGCAGGTATTTTAAATAGGTGGAACCTGAAACATGCAAAAAATGAATGAAAATTGAAGAATATTTGTATGATCAAATGCAAGAAATGTAGGCAAGAATGAATCATTTGCAGCAATAAAATGAACAGCTACAAAGAGCATATGAAAGAGTGAATGCTGCAAGAGTTACTACTATACTTCAAAATGACTAATTGGTGACCAAATATGAAGAATTCAAAACTATAATCCAGTCATTGCAGGAAACAATGGCCAAGTATAAAGGAGTTCTTAAAGAAAGAAAAAGAACAAATTGCAAAATGGTGGAAGATGATATCTCTAATTGTAGTGGCGTTTGTTGTAGTTGTAATTGCAGTAATTAAAAAAAGAAAAGAAAAAGGAACAAGTTTATTTCCTGCTATAAACACCATGTAATATGAATCTTTTAAAATAGTATAACATTAAGGTTTATTGTAAAGAGCATCACAGTGTTGGTTTCATGTTAGAGAAAAAAAAGAAAGCAATATAAAAAAATAAATAGCGTAACAATAAAAAGAGCAAAAGCAGTAACTTCAAAATTTAGTTCATAATTCATTGATGAAATATGATAAAGCATGTTGCATAAATTATCAGGAAGATCATCTTCCACCTTACTAATACAAAGTACTAAAATATCATATTCTAATGTTCAACCAAACAAAAAAGACTATAACTATTGTCTAAACCTTTCAAAAGTATGTATCCAATACAAAAGAGGAATATATCCTTTACGGGTTATGTTATCATCCTAATAGTTAAATGAACCTTCATTAGGTGGTACTCAAGAGTCTTGATGCACACTTGTCCTAGTGCTGGAAGATTGACTGAAGAACAAAATATCACCAAAATTTGTTGAATGCCTTTGGATCTTGTACAAATAAAAGTAAGATATTGGTCATGTATATACACTTTACTTTGCCTGTAAAATGTATATGAATTGCAATAACAATATATACTTGAGTAGTCGGTAGACTACCCTCATTAGCTTGTGTATTAGTGCTCAATTGTGAGCCTCCAGTCAGGGGATCATTTGTCCACTAGTTATATATGACATTAGTTTGCTAAAATGCAATTGAGATTAAGTAGATGTGTACAAAAATACAGTTGAAACACTTACCATTTGAATTGTCCGAGTTTCAGAATTGTTTTAAGACTACATGGCCATACTTGCCACCTACCATTAATGAGAAAGAATTAGTACAAGTTAAAAATGACAAAGTCTAGAAATATACATAATGTCTAAGATAATATTAGATCATTATATCAGTTGGGATGAAATTTCTGCCATCAGACATGCCAATACCATTTCAAATTTCAAATCCAAAAAGTTGTGGAGAACATCCTAAAAATGTACCTCTCCTTCTTTTCCCTCATCCCCCACCTCTAACTGATGATTCCACTCTCCTACCATTACCTCTTCCCTTACCATAAGTTCTCCCTTTTCCATTATCTCTTCCATTACTACTAGTTACACTGACATTAACATTCTGTGTGTCTACATTAACTCTTCTTGGTCTTCCACCAACATTTTTTGATAAAGTTGTACATCCTCCTCTTCTTATTTGAGTGGTACCTTCATCCTATAAAAGTAACCAAATAAATAAATAAGTTAAGTAAAGAAATTATTAAACACAATTTAAGGCATTATACACAACTTGTGTTGGTTCCTTGCATGTCTTCTTATTATGACCAGGCAGGCATATTACAATTGCTATAGTAGGCTATAGTACCCTTTCAAGATATCATATTACCATTCACTAACTCATCTGCACTTTTTCTTGGTAGTTTTCTTGGTCTACCAAGTCTTATTTTAGTTTTGGTGGTTGAATCGGCAATCCATCTATTTGAATCCATAGACTATTTTTTGGAATAGGAACCACCATATCCTTATAAGTTCTATTATAGTACTCTACACTATAGTATGGATGGATAAGATCTACTAGTTCTTGATCAGAATTTATAATTACTGCATATGCATGTACATAAGGAACATCAATTATATCCTATTCTCTACAAGTACAAGTTCTTGCATTCATGTTAACAATTTTATGCTCTGCATAGCCTGTGATCTCCCATATGCCTTGACTCGCTTGAATAGTTTCATATTCTCTTGCTCATACTGTAATTTCCTTCACCTTATTATGGATTTTTGGACAAATTTTTCCCTTGACCTTAAATATGAATTCTCTATTTTCTTGGTATCTATACATGATAAGCCTTCTGATTGTTTCAAACATAGATAACATTGACTCCATTCTTGCCCCCTTCATATGCTGGTTAAAGGATTTATTAATGTTGTTGCTCAAAATATCGCACTTTGATCTTGGATTGAACATGCATATTGATCAAAGATTAGTTAGAATAGCACTCAACTAGTCATAAAGCTTCATTTTTAGCAATTTGGAGTTCTCTCATCTTTTGTGTTCAACTATCTGACTCATATTCTCTGGCAGCAGCCTGCATGATATTTCTAAGTGCTTTGTCCTTACATTTGAGTTCAAAATTGACATATTTATACCTAACACAAAACCTATGTTCCATCTCAGGAAACAACACACCAAATTTCTCTACTAAATCCTACAAAACAGTAGCACCATCAATCGGATTGGATTTAATTGTATAGCAGTAATAAACTAATATATGAATGTTGGAAAAAATAAATGGCAAGTTTACCATTTGTTTATCAAAAATGAACACCTAATTCATGTTAGCTGGTAATCCAATGTGAGTAGCCAGAATTTCTAGAAACCAATGCTAACTTTCCTTACATTCAGATTCCATACATGCTATTGCTATAGGATATATTTGATTATTCTCATCCCTCTCAACAGCATGTATTAAATGTCTCTCAAAACATCCTTTAAGATAACAAATATCTAAACCCATAACCGGTCTGTAGCCACTGATAAATTCATTTTTTTATGCCCCAAACATAACAAACATTCTCTGAAATATGGGACTGACAGAGGTTAGAACAACTTCTATCATTACATAGGCTATAGAATCAGAATTTTCAGCATAATGGTTGCACAATAATCTCTAAGTCTGAAATATTGTTTCTTATGATCCCCAACATTTTAGAAAGTGCAAGTTTCTTGGCCCTGTACACCTTTCATCTAGAAACTCTTGATTTGAACTTTCTTTTAATTGTCTTTCGAAATTTCTTAAGTCTCCAATCAGAATCATCAGCCAGATTCTGTTTGAAGTGTTCAACTAACCATTTGGAATTTGCACTTACATTTTTATAAGACCAAGGACACCTATAAAGGGTGCCCTTGATACTCTTGCTTTGCAATGCTTCAGTTTTCCCATAATAACTTATATATATATATCCTACAAATCATAATCTCTTTTATATATTACAATGATTTTGTTTTTATCATTTTTTTGGAGTTTCAACTCAAACCTTTAAGGATGGAATACATCTGAATTGCCTTCCTAAACACATGTGTGGTTGTGAAAAGGAGGCATATCATAATTTTATGATTAGCCATGTTTCTTTCCTCATTAAACTCATGAAATTGTTCTCTATTTTCATTATCAGATGACTGAATGACAGTTTCTAGTACTTTAGCATCAACAATATTTTCATGCTCAACAAACTTACCATTTTTCCTAACCTCAACAAAGGTTCTATACTTATCACTAATTAACTTAGTATATTGTTGATACTGATCTAAGTTAATATTGTTATTCAACCTACTAGTTACCTCAGTAGTATCATCACCAATATCACAACCATAACTTAATGTGTTCCCATCTAAGAAATAACCAAAATCTGAGTCAAATTCAAAAGATTTCTCACTTTTAGGTGTGTATGATTCATCAGATTCTATTTTTAATTTATTTACATCATGGTCAACCTCTGGTTCAAAACTATCATTCACTTCACCTGCCCCTAAACTATAATTACTATTCCCAACTCCCTGATTAGCACTCATATTGCCATTAACTACAGTTTTATTACCATCTTACTCACCCTTATTATTATTTTCTATATCCCCATTATCATTTACCTATCCAACATAGATATGAACGTATAGTTTATCTCTAAGCATTCCAAACATTTTTATGACTGTTGTTTCACTATTTAGTGAAAACGAGTTCTCCACGCAACGGGTTGAAGAATCTAAAATAACAAACTCAAGAAGAAAACAACAAAATTTTTTGGCAAATTCAAGAGTGGAGATAGTGAAAACGAGTTCAGTCAAATTCTTTTGCCCTACATCTGAACAGCTCTCCACGTAACATAATGGCCAACCGGACACAAAGGGTGCTTTTGTCCATTCAATTATTATTTGAAGATACAGCTATCATTTAAGTGGTAAAGTAAATGTTGTATAAAAATTTGTTACTTTTTAGTAGAGTTTGGATATAAAATGCTTTATAAAATATTTTGGGGTGTATTGTGCAACAACTATGAAAGTTCATGGGGGTTTTCTGCATTTTAAAAAGGACAAAAGATTCTCCACGTGGATCTTTGCTTGCCGTCGGATCATACAGATTATCTCCAAAATCGCACCCAAACCTCTATTGTGTGGATATATCATATATCCGCCCCTTGGCTTAGCAGCTTAGCTTAGCTCAGTCTACTAAACTTAAAAGTGAGTAAAACCCTCCCATCAAATACTCAGTGCAGTATTTAGTACGACGCGACCCAAAACAAAAAAAAAAAAGATAAAATTGTTTCGAATAAGGTACGACTCTTTGCATATACTCGTGTTTTTTTTTTCTTGTAAATGAAAATTAAATTGTTGACTTTTGATTGATTTTCTGTGTGGAAATCTTTTTGTGGGTTCTGTAGGTTGAGATGGAGACGAGCGATCTAGAACTGAAGCATTTAGGGTTTGTTAGAGTGATAGCGAGCATCGCCGTGGTGTGGCTTTCTTGCTTGTACGACTACGCCAAGCAAAATTCTGGACCCCTGAAATCAACCGTAGGAACTGTGGAGAACGCCGTTACTACCGTCGTAGGCCCTGTTTACGAAAGATTGAAGGGCCTTCCTGACGATCTCCTTGCTCGTCTAGATACAAAGGTGCTATTAGTTGGATCGATTATGTGTTGTATATTGTGTTCTCTTATTGATCATTTTGATGTTTTCCATTTCGTGCTAGTTGTGTGTGTGTAGTTGGAAGGCGGAGTTTTAATTAATTTGATAGACTGACTGGTTGATTTGAAAAGATTCTGATAAGAAACTGTTATGATTTTGGGATTTTGATTTTCAGTTGATTTGTGTTCATATATTCAAAGATGATAATTGGTTAATCAGGAGTTGGCCAAAATGAGTGGGATTTGGACGGTCTGAATATATATATATATATATATGATTTTACATAATTTTTCCAATCTGAATTGGGTTATAGGGTATCCTCATTAAAGGGTTAAGATGTGAAATGTTCTGATAAAATTGTTAATTAGAGCCTGAAGCCTTGGTGATGTATTGGTGCAGGAATTGACTGATGCAAATATAATGTTTATATTTGGTGTAATGTCCTGAAGCATTTTTTGTGCTCTTTATGTTACTTCCAGTTTCAAGCCTTATATGATCACTACCTAGCTCACGGTTCAAGTGTCTCTTGTGTGGACAATTTCTCGGGACTTTCTGTGCACTTCTTTCAGTTTTTTGTGTTCCATATTGCTTTAACTATTGTTTCTGATTTGATGTTTTGATTTTTTGCCGTTCGCCCGCAATTGCTAAATTTTGTTCATCACAGTATCATGTGATGGTGGATATTTATTTTTTTTCCAATTAGATGTGTGGTGTGCTTCATTTCTCATATTCTTTATAACAGGATGTGGATTTATTCATTACAATTGTCATTTTGATGACAAGCACAGGATTATCTTCTGTTAACCGTTATGTGGCTATTTGCTTTGTAATTTTTCCTTAATTGAAAAGTACTTAGATTTGCAGATACCTATCCATTTACAGATGCTTTTTTTTTTGGGGTGGTGTTTTATTTTTTTTGGGGTGGGTGGGTGGGGAGTAGTCTCACTGTATAATGTTGCTTTGTGGTATCAGGTTGATAATGTGTCAAAGAAATTTGATGAGCATGCTCCACCGGTGGCCAAGAAGATTGTTAATAGGGCAAAGAATGTAGTCCAGAAGGGTTCACAGGTTGCCCAAGATTTGGTCCAGCAAGCTCAAGTTGGTGGTCCTCGTGCAGCCCTTCGTCATGCTGCTTCACTGTCCAAGAACATTGCTGTGAGGCTATTAGCAGTGTTATGGCATAGACTCATCAATCGCTATCCGCCCCTGCACGGTGTCGGAGGGATAGCTATCCCAACTGTTGCTGATGTGTCCAATAAGTATAACAAATTTATAGCAAAGCTGGATGGTAGGGGTTATCATATCTTCAGCTATTTCCCGTCAGTTCCTGTTGAGGATGTGGCGGAGGCATATAAACAAGTTGAGGCAGCTGCAGCAAAGAAGGATGTTGGGGTTACTTCAAGTGAAACAGACTAGAATGATGATTTTGTGCTCTCTGAAGAGGCAGTTATAGGTGTGTTGTGGAGAATTTGGTTGTAGTAATTTCTGCTGGAGCGGATAGACAGTCTTTGTAAAGTCGCTCATAATATTCCTGTCAAATATGGTATGAAGTTCTTTTTTGTGTTCCTATTCGGTTATAAAAAACCCAACTCGTGTGGTCATCTGGCTTTGTGCAAATTGTCCATGATTTATGATTGCCTATCTACGTCATTGATCTTTGAATTTTGTTGACTTAGTTCTGTGCTGTTGACATCGATCACCCTTGGAAATGGAAGGAAATATAGAACCGAGACGTGATTGTGAATGATGCTGGTTTTGGTTTCTAAAGGGGTGAGCAACGCGTCGAATTGTATCTTCGGGCCTCTAAGCGTGATGTGCTCCTTTGGGATCAATTGCTCGAATGTGAATGCAACGTAGCAGCCTCTTTTACAAGGCATTTGCCAGAATTTAAACGATCCGCTGGGCTTGGGTCTCATGCGTATCACCCAGACTCGATTTTTATTTTAATCCATATCATATAAAGAATCCCGGAAAAAGTTGCTTCCGCGTACAAGACATCAAAATGCCCATTCCCCGGACGTCATTTGCATACATTTTGGATC
Organism: Coffea eugenioides; assembly: GCF_003713205.1. Lineage (NCBI taxonomy): Eukaryota > Viridiplantae > Streptophyta > Magnoliopsida > Gentianales > Rubiaceae > Coffea > Coffea eugenioides. The sequence continues at coordinate 46,181,453 of NC_040045.1, read as the reverse complement.
AACATTCCACACCCTCAAATATTCTGATAGAAGTATTTGGATGCCAATAGACTGGATTATTGCTTATCTCTAGAACTAAAATGCTAACAGAGATTAGAATTGGTGCGTGACCATCTGAATCTCTGGAGGCAGACCGTAATGCCCGAAAGTGTGCCTTTGCAATTTACCATCTGCAGAATTCAGGCAAATGTTCGACCAAATAATTAGTAGCAACACGGCAGCACATCAGGGCATGGTTGCCTCTGGCAATGGCTTGACGAGTCCAACTTGACAGTCATCAGCAAACTTAAAAGGAAAAACAGCAAGCTTGTGAAGTAACAACATTACAATTTGAACATCCTTATTTGGAGTTAAAGCAGTTGGGAAAGTATTGACAAGTCTGAATATGGTTGACGCTACAGAAGCATCAAGAATCAACAAAGCTCTTGATCAATTTGTCTCTTTCGTACTTCCCATGATGTTTACCCTCACCCTGCAAATAGAAAAACATCAATAAATATTAGTCCTCAATCACAGAGATTCATGTCTTGCTTAAAAATTAGAAACGAAAGTTGAAACTCAATCCTGAAGCCAAAACATAACTGTCCAAACACGAATTTTTTGTGGACATTCCAAATATGTGGATCGTTTGGATGTCTGGTTTGCTCCAGCTACGTATCTTTTCTTTTTTCAACTAAAAAACTTTGTGTGTGTTTGGATAGCCAAATAATGGCTAGAAATTATTTGTTTACATCACAAATATAATTTCCAACACACCTTTTTATCTTTTCAATTACCTTTTTATCTCACATATATCACATCACAAAAAGTGTTACAGTAATTATTTAAAATAATATTTAAAATAAGCTATTTAGTGTTAAACGAGAATTAGCATAAAATCACTCCTAGCAAACCAAAATCCAAAACTGGCCATTCTCCAGCCTTGCACTCCAACATTCCCCGACACTTCTTTCTATTTCTCTCTTTTTTCTTGTTCACTTACTTGTTTAAGACTACTTTGGCTGTAAAGCAAGTGGAATGTGGTTTGCAAAATAAAAGGTAATATACACCAAGACAGAAATCAGTCGCAAGTTACAGGGCTAAACAAAAACATGACAAAAAACCTGTGACTTAGTGACCGCCCTCGCTTATAAACATTTGACAACCTTCTAGAGGAAGCATCTTTATGCATGCAGAGCAAGGAGATAAAAGGCGAATAGGATTCCAGACAGCACAAGATTACGCCGGAAAGAGTACAAGATGCATATCCCTGTAAAGAGAAAGGCCAGCAGGCAGCATAGAACTATGTTTTCTAGAAGAAGAGAGTAAAGTGTTTAGAGCTAGCACTTATAACACACTTCCAAATGAAGTCAAAAAAAAAAAAATTGCAGATCTAAGGTAAGATAGTTTGTTAATGATCTAAGAGGCTCAACTAATTCTCAGCTGGTTCGTCAGAAATCCTTGAGACAAATTTGAGAGCAAAGCACGAAGTAATTCACAAACAATTGTTTAATGTGCAACACACTATGCATAGCAAATGTTTACCTCTATCAACACAGCATTACATGATATTAAGTGAAACTTTAAAGAAATTGAACGGATCAAAAAGCTATATACTGACAGATAAAAATTCAAGCAAGCCCCCCAAAGAGGGGCAAGATGCCCCCACCGTGGCGAATGCGGACAAACAACAAGAGATTACTAGAATTGACATGGCAAACTATACACACGCATTGAATTGCACAAGTGGAAACTCTGAACATACTATTTCTGGGTGGAGGTAGGATCAGCATTGTAGGCACCCTGGAGGAGGTCATCATAAGGATCACGGCGGCCAGGAACTTGGCTGATCTGAGCATCCCAGAAAATCTGGGAATTGTGGCGTTCGAAGGTCCAAAACCCATAAGGACGAAGAGGGAGGCTCCACATTTCCTTGGTCTTGTTGCACCTGTCTTTCAAATGGTACAAGTGCTCCCTGAAGTTCCTATCCCTTTCCTTTGGATCCTCCATCATCCTCAGCACTAAGTTCTCAGCAAATTCCATTATAAACTTCATCTTTTCCCCTTTTTCTCCTTTCCTTTTCTGCTAAATTTCACCCTAACACACACACACAAAACGAGAGTGGAAATTAAACTCAAAAAAAAAAAAGAATTATGTTCATATTTGTTGATTCAAATCATAACGCTAACTGAGCCTTGTAGGCTCAAACCAGGAGCAGGATTCAATTCGATTAGCATGGAATCAAGTTTGATATACATAATCAGAATCGAATCGAAACCCTAGGCGTCACAATGGAGCTTCGGTATTCGAGAAATGATTAAACTGTGATGCGAATGTTAAATGAAGGAAATGGATAAAAGTGAAAAAAAAAAAAAGAAAAGAAAGGGGAGATTAGATTTACCTGAAGGTCGAGAGCTGATGCTGAGCGAGCGAGCGCGTTGTGAACGACGAAGCTCTGAGCTGATCATCGGCTTAGCTAATAATGTTCAGAATTACTGGGCCTCTCCTGGGCTTTTTTCATTTTAAATTCAGGCCATACTCCCGCCCAAGTGTTTCAAACAAAGTTCAGATTCGTACATACGTACCAGTGAATTGGGTCAAGACTTGGGCCTGTTGATAAAAAGTTGGGCTTCGGCCACGCCAGTGAGGAGGGTAGTTCGGGTGAGGTTGTCATAAATCATAATGTCATGGCTGCCGGCCTTTCTGCTTCCATTTTTAATGTCATTATTGTCCTTGGAAGGACTAAATAATAATAATAATAATAATGTTGAGAAGCAGAGGAGCTAAGTTGGGAAATGATGCATACTACTCGTTAATCTAAATGTTGAGAAAAAGAGGTAAGGTAAGTTGAGAAATTATGTACAGCGGCTAATCTAATCTAATCTAATGCAAAAATACAAAGGGTGAGGAAACAACGCACTTTTTACAGGTATCGTGAATTATTATTGGACTCTAATGCCAAGAATAAAAAATGCTTTCACAAATTCAAAACTCAAAGGTTGAAGCTTCAGAGGAGAGTGCATTGCTTGGCTGCTTGCTAATAGAGAGAGGGGTGTTTGATTTGATATATATATACATATACATATATATATATTCCACACACTTTCCTTTTTCCATTGTGTGTGTGTGTGTGTGTGTGCGTGGGAATGAGAATATATATATATAGATGGCAGTCAGTATCATTTTTCGTTGTGGGGTGAGAACATATTTTGTACGTATAGTTTTGTATGTATGTTGAGGAAGGGGGGCTTCAATCCTTATCCTGGGCCCAGTTAGGCTTTTAGCTGAGAGAAAATTGGCTCCCATTGCTTAATGCTTAGGGGGTTTACGGTGGTGGACAAGAGGAATCAATTCAAAACTGTTTTTTTCTTCTTCTTTGGCAGGAAAAGTGAAAAAGAGCTTTTTGTTGTTGTTGTAGTCTTTTTATTTTATGCATTCATTCTGTTGCAGTGCATGTGCATGACATAATCATGGCATAATGTACTATGAGGGGAAACTGGTCTGTGTGCTGAAACCCCATTTATTTTATTTCTACTCAAGAAACAAATTGTGCATCATACTGTAATATATATGGCTTATATCATTCATATTCATACTACTCAGTACTCCCAATTCCGACGATCATCCAGCATGCGAAAGAACGAGCTAATGATGCCCACCTAAACCTAATCTTTCTTCGTCTTCTTTTTTCTTTCTTTAAAAAAAAAAAAAAAAAAAATTCTTTTTGGTGAGAAGTCAGCGGCTATTAAAATATATACAAGAAGCTCTTTCATTTTGGGAATGAATGAGACGAGACACTACTCTTGTACTTGTACTTGCTGCTGCTGCTGCTGCTGCTCTAGTACTAGTACCAAATATCTTACGTTACGTACCCAAATAAATATTCGATGATCTTCTGGTTTCCACCCACCACAATAAATAAATAATAAATAATAAAAAGAAGAACAGCGCTGATTTAATTAATTACCTCATAAGTATCGCCAGTAAAAAAAAAGAAAAAAGAAAAAAGGTAAATGGGTTTGGAGCTGTTAAGAAGAATATGTATGCTGCTGCCCTTGCCCAATAGGTGGAAGAGGCCATTATATTATATTTACAGGGAGGAAGCCATAAAAGGTCGGATGGTTGCGGTGGGATTCTCAGTCTTTGCTTATCGATTTTCGGAACCAAACAAAGTGATACGGTCCCTTTTCAGTTACAGAAAAAGCAGGTAATATGTTCACGCCCCACCCCCCCGGTTAGCCGGTATGAAGGATAGGGATTGTGATGGCGAAATCTCATGGGTTCTGTTCTTGTATTTGAGACGAGCGTTGGCTGGCATTTAAGCAGCCTCTGTCAGATGGCTTCGCTTAGAGAAGAAGTTAGACTGGTGATGCTCCCAAAAATTGCCCAGTTTTACAGCTCAAACGCAGGATATGACAAAAACGCACCCACTATTCCATTCTATTCTATTGAAAAAAAAAACACACACAGAGACATATTTCAGCCTTCTTCAATTACGGCGGCCATCATAATAGTAGTATTAATTTTCATCTCTCTGCTGCTAGTAGAATTAGATGATCGGCAGCAGTACGATAATTACATTAAAGTTGGTGTCAAATTAGTAGGCTCTTAATGGCCTCCGCATCAACTTCAGCCCTCATCACACTACTCAATTTATGTTCTTGAAGGTGATTTTAAAGTTTTCGAAAATTGATCCAATTCATGGATGATTCAATTGCTTGCTTCCGCAGCTGGGGGCATGCCACATCCCATTCAAGAATCGAAACATTTCCATTTCGCATTATTATTATTGTCTGTCTCCCCCATGTTTAGTTATTAGTGTTGATCCTAACCACATTAGTTGCATCTCCAACCAACCAACAAGTACGGCTTTAAATGGGCAAGCCTGCGAACCACTTCTTACTCTGCCCCTCTGCTTTCTTTGCCTATTTGGGATACCGAATAGTATTAATCATAATGATGATAATTTAAAGAAGAATAAGTAGTGCATTGCTGGCACCCATCAATAATCAGGTTTCTCTTCTTTTTTATAATAGGACGAGACGAGGAGGAGGGGCTTGCTTACTTGCATTTTCAATGCATTGCTTTTGCTGATGGGTTACTTATGGAGCGAGCATAAAGCTCCCCAGACGCCCAAAACCACATTCTTCTCCACTTGCAGATATCCCGCACAATTCCTTTTACCTTTTCTTTTTAATCTATTACACAATTCCTCTCCTTTTTTTTCCTTTTTTTGCTTTTCCCCTCCTCTCCTCAGTCCTTCTTGGTCAATCTCTCCCAGTCCCAGCTTCGGTCTTGACCAAAATTATTGGCCCAAAGTGCGAAAAAAGAACTGACCACCAAAATATAGTAGTGATTGCGATTCTTGCTTTTCTTGGTCGGAATACACGCACACAGTAGTGGTTTCAATGACGCACAAATACAACTGAACTGACCACCTAGGATTCCCCTTTTTCTTTTTTCCCACTCTTCTCTAGTGTAATCTGGAGCCTGCAATAACATTCATTACTGTTAACATTCTACACAATTAACATTCATTATTCATTTGCCGATCGATCTGGGGGGGATATCTATATATTCTATAGTATACAAATCCCACCGGCTAACTTGTGCCATTGCCTCAAAACTGACAATCAATCAATTGTAAAAGTGAAGTTACTGATTACGAGCTGTCAAAGTCGAGAACTTTGAACTTCACTTTCTCTCGCGTTCAAGTTTTGGGTGGAACTTTTTCTTTCTCCAGACTCGGAGGACTAGTAGTAGTAGCAGTAGTAGTCTTTAGTCTTTAAGTCTTTACCCTAAAGTTAAGGAAGATTACAACTGTTAACGTTAAGTGCTGTTACATTCTACGGAGTATTTGGTTGGTTATTCATCCGACTATCATCACCTAATTAATACTCTATATATATTTTCCTTCACTTTTAGAGGAAAAACTAAAATTCATTCCAACAAGTTACTGTGCTAAAGATCTATGACCCACATTTCATGTGACACTACTGTCGAAGATTGGAGAAAGGGATAAAAGCCCAGCAAAACGAACAAACTCGAGATCATTTGGTCAGGAAAAGTTGGGGACATCAAGATTCGACCTTAGAACCACAAAAGCATCAATCATGTTACAAGCAATTTAACGGGATTAATTATGGTTAAAATCTTTAAACTAAACTCAAGATATCCATTCATCCACTGTACTTACCACCTTCCCCTCCCCACCCAAAAAAAAAAAAAAAACCAGAGAGAGAAAGAGAGAGCCGTCCATTTGAAACCAGACTCCGAACTTCGTTTACTCTATACACCCCAAAAAAAAAACAAAACAAAAAAACATTGCTGCGGAGTTCAAAGTTCTTTCCACCCAAAAAATTGCCTATCTGTCCTCAATTTTCTTGCTCTGTAAAACATTTCCGTCAACCCCACCCTCATTTTTTCAGACTCACGTGCCGTTACCGTCACCTTCACAGTCGTCCTCCACTCACACCGTCGACTCATCTCCTAACTCTCCGCCATCACCACATCATCATCATTATCATAAACCTGGTTGCCACCTCCGTTGACCACCCCGTCACCGTTATCATTTCCGTTTCCATTGCCGTTCCCTTCATTTTCTCCGTCCTCATCCAGCCACCTCTCGACCGGTGCACACTCCGCCTTGTGCCGCATCTTCCAATCAAGCGCTTGACAAGCGCGCGAGCAATAGTTGACAGCTCCGCAAACAGAGCACCTCCGGAACTCGTGCCTTCGAGTCTCGGGTCTTCCGCAACCCGAATGCGAGCACAGTCTTAGACCCGGACCCGGACTCCCGCCCCGAGCTGCAAACCACTCCGTCAAGAACCGGCTGGCCGGATGAGCCTCCGGAGCCGGAACATTACATCCGAAATCGCTCAAGAGCGGACACCCTCCTGAGCCGGGGGAGTGGCGGTGGTGCGACAGGGGATTCCAGGTAAGCCAATTGCTGGAGGTTAATGCGGAGGCGGAGGGGGAGGTGGAGAGGACGGCGGCGAGCTCACGCGCGTTGGCTTGGACAAGAAACCGGCGGCCCTCGGAAACGTTTTGCTTGACGCCGTAGCCGTCCTGGAGGCAGTGACCGAGCTCCCGGAGGGCATCAATGTGGCCGAGGAAGGCAGCGCGGGCGCAGAGAGCAACGCCGGCTCGGAGATCCTTATCGGTCTTGGAGCCGCCGCTGCCGTTGAACTGAATGACGGAGAGGGAGTAAAGAGCGGGCGCGTGGGAGCTAATGGCAGCCTTGGCCATCAGCGAGGCTCCGCTCCCGCGGTTTTGCAAACAATAGAACCGAATCTGTATCATCAAAAATATATGAGACTCCATTTATTATTATTCATAAAATATCTGTTTTTTTTTTTTTTGGTTTTTTTTTGGGGGGGGGGGTGGGGAAGGAGGACATTAAGGTTTATAATTTGGTATGGGCGGTGTTGATTAATTCAGTAATTGGTCTGGTGGATAAGGAGGGAGGGACAGGGGACTGACCATGCCGAGAGTATAGCAAGCTTCGACGTTTCCGGAATCGGCACAGAGTTTGAGGAAGCGGTGGGCGGAGTCGGACCAGTTATTAGCTTTGACCGCTAACATTTTCTGGGAGGCCTTGGATAATACCATTGAATGAAGCCCTAATCCATTCAGTCTCTTGCATCTGTTTTTGTATTATATGGCTATTAGAAATTAGGAAACATGAGGAATTAGAAGGAAAGGGAAGGGACACGTACGTGATCAAAGCGTTGATAAAATCAGAAGGGCAGGTAGCGGTGGAGCTGAGTTTGCAGAGAATAGAAACAAGTAGATCATCCGGTAAAGCATCAAAAAAGTCGCAATCTCCTCCACCATTCAACACCGCTACCCTTCCTCCTCCTCGTTCTTGTTGTCGTCCGGTAAAGCACCACGACAACGAGGAGGAGGAGGAGGACGACGAAGACAACTTGATCTTCTTTCGACCATTGGTGGTTCCTTCTCCACCGTCTCTTCTCCTCTTGACCGCCGCTTTGGCCATGCTGCTGCTGCTGCTAGTATTAGTATTTGTATTAGTATTATTATTAGTATGGTGATTCACAACAACTCTGGGATAACAAAGCCCCCTTCTCGTTCTCATCCCTTTGGCTAAAAGCTAGGATTGGTATTAGTATGCGAGGGTGTGTGAGAGAGAGAGAGAGAGACTGACTGTGTCTGTCTCTGTATTTCTTCCCCAAGGGAGAGTCTTTATTATCTATCTAAAGAGATAGTAAAAGAGAGGTGAGGCCTTCATATATAGATATAGATATAGATATAGATAGGCGACCCCAAATTCCCAAATGAAGATGACCAGAGATTATTTATATGAAACAAAGAAAAGATAAAAGAAAAGCTAAGAGGAAAGGAAATATGGCAAAGAAGGCAGGGGCCGCGCTGCAGCTACTGAGACCCGCACAGCCCAACTTTAAATAAGTAAATAACTACTCACTCAGCTATCATAATAATACGCAACCTCTTACCTCTACCCCTACATAAATCAATGAAATACTACTACGCCTACTAGTATGTGTGTATATATATATATACTACTGTATACTACTATTCGCTTCTCTGTTTTTTTTTCTTCTTCTATTTCTATTTCTATTTACTTATTGACCAAAACGTCCTTTACCTCCTCCGCCCTTCCTCTTCCTCCCTGCAGATTATTGGAGTATTATATTTGCTTTGGTTGAACAACACAGCTTGGTCAAACACCGCTGACCAGATCCGCACGCTCGTCGTCCTCCACCCCGACCGACCCTTCCTTTGCTTTTTCTTCCATCTCCATCCGCCTTTGCCTTTTTCCCCCCATTCTACTGCTCAGCTCTGATCTACGTCCAACGTAATGTTTTACCTTTATACACACTCCAATAGAATTAGCGAATTACTCTGCCATTACTGTAAGGGAGGCCATGATTAATGGCTGATAATGGAAAGAAAGTCAAGAAAGAATTGCAGTACTAGTTTTGTACCATCGAAAGAGGTTCCAATTAATAAATAATTTTGTCATACAAATTGGCAAGAAAGCAGTTCCGCCGGAAATTTTAATCCCTAGAAATTGCAGGTGGAGAAGAGAGCGGGTCGGGTTGTGGCATTTATACCTTAGCTGGTTCAGGTTGTTGCAGTTTCGTTTCTGTTTTTCAGCTTTTGATTCTTCTTCTTATCTGTCTAAAAAATGCACTCTGCCGGGTTTGATTTGAAAAGCAGTTACTAATTATTATTATTTTTTTTTTTTAAAAAAAAGAAGAAGCAGTTACTGATACTCCATATTTATTGTTGTGAGTTGTGACTACCAAGCAACAAATTTCAGTTAAGTTTTAGAGGAGGAATTTCGGTACAATTGTCAAAGCGTCATATCAAACGCTAAAATTTCGACAAATGATGAGATGCTTTGACTGCTACAAAAGATTTTGCCAATTTGGCAGAACGACACTACTCCGTTCTCACCTCCCCCTTGCTTTTCTCTCCGAATTTTAGAGTTACGAGTCATTTGAATTGTTATTTTATAAAATAAAACATACTATAACAATTTAACATATATATATATAATAAAAAAGTATTTAATAAATATGTTTATAAAAAAAATTTTAAAAAAAAATGACAATTCAAACCAAGCCTAATAATAATAGTAGTAGTATATATTTCTCAATTAATTAGAGCGCACGGGATTTTAGTTAAGCTTATGTGATTTCCACAATATTAAAGATGAACAAATTTCTTATTCGCTTTTTTTTTAAAAAAAAAAAAAGATGCAAAAAATTCATTAATTTTGACCCTCGCTGAAAAAAGATAAAAAGATTAATTATTTTGACATGTAAAAAGGCATTATAGTCATTTAGTTTTTTTTTTGTTTTTGTTTTTTATAGCGGGTGACGGCACGCACGTTGGTGAGAGTGAGGGAAAGAGACGAATTTAAGTAATGGGAGTATTTATACTTCTAACAAATTCAGGTGGCGAATTCTCGTCGACCGATCCCCCCTGAAGGTCAAACGGGTGATTCAGCAGGAACAGAGGTTCAGTTACTTGAGTTTGTTTTGACGTGCCTTTTTTTTTTTTTTTTTTCCCCGAGTTCGAGTTTGCGTTTGTTTTTGTTCACTTGCCGTAAGCTGCTCTCATATTTTTTGCTTAAATTACCCTAACTAATTGGAATCACAGTTCGTGATTCTTCGTCTTTCCCTTTTTTTTTTTTTTTGTAACCTTCTTTCTACTATCTGGATCACTTTTCCTTTTTACACAGCTTTCTCCCCTTCCCACTGTTGTTTTCCCTTTTTTCTTTTTTTTTTTTCTCTCCTTTCTACTACTAGCCACAATTTATGGGTCCTATCCGGTTTCTGTTTCCTGCAATAACTAAAAGAAGTAAAATTTGGCGCTTTGAATGGAGATAAACAGATGAGTACATTTAATGACTTTAAATGTCAAGCCTTTTTTCTTGTCTTGAGAAATTCATTCATGACCAGCTGAGGATGAGCAAATTTTCTTGCTTTGAAACCATAAGATTCAGCCGATAGAAAAGCCAAATTCCAAAAACGCCCAAAACCATGGACCCAAATTAAGAAGAAAGAAAGCAAGAGTCAAATTCAACTGATCATTTGCGTATGGAAGTGAGCTGTTGATTTTTGTAAACATGCTTTCCATTTCATTAACACAAGTATAATGGAGTCGGAGTCGGACAGAACTTTCTTTCCTCCCAGAAATGATTAACTTCTGGCATTGGATCGAAATAACTGGCCACTGTTCGGTTGGGTAATTAATTAATTTTTGTTTTTATCAGAGAAATTGTAAAAAGATCGACTCAGCAGCACAACACAAAAAACGACAACGAACTTGAAAGCAAGAATAAATGTGGGAAAACAGCATCATAAACTGACCCAAAATGACGATGATGTTCAAAAAAAAAATAAAAATGTGGTGTGGGCTAAAAGACTTATCTTAAAAGACATCGACCAGTTGAGGGTGAGAACGGTCGTGACACGTTTTCTAAACCCTCTCAATAATCCATTCATTTTGGACGACAAAATGGTATGCCAGTTCAGTTGGGTAATAGGAGGGATTACAAAGCGTTAATGACAGGCAAAGTGATGAATTATTGAGGTCAAACCTTTCGCTTTCTTTCGTTGAATACGAGTGCTATGTACTTGAGTAGATACTAATCAAAATGCGCCTCTGAAATCAGAGAGAATTACTGCTGCTGCTGCTGCTGCTCACTCCTCTGGCTGGCCCCCAGCACCGCGACTTCTCCTCTCTGGGATCCGGGAGATCGAGAACAAGTAGTAGTAGTATATGCCGTTGAAAGCAAGAATTAAACAAAGTTCAAATTGAATCCGTCGCAGTCGCGTAAGATACGTAAAAACGCCGGCCGGATGTCACGTCGCCGTAAAATTAAACAATTCCAGTCGCATCAGCTACTGACGTGGTTGACGCTACAATCCTCACCGCCACATCATTTCATTAGTTTTTCTCCTCACTAATCAATGCAGTAGTAATTGAAAAAAGAAAAAAAAAAATCAATCATCATTAATTACTCCATTGTTTATTCTCGCCTCAATGATCTCCTGCATCATGCTATGATCCACTCTCACACTCAGATAAACGGCTCTGCCCCAACAAATTTGGAGCAAAATGATTGATGTCAAAATGCCCATACATAAAAGCTAGTACTTCGATACTCAGTTTTTTTTTTTTTTTTTGCAATTAATTAATATATTTTTCATTCTAGCTTCTGGTCTTTATTAAAAATTAAAAGTGTGGTTCCATTGCATACCCCGCCTTCGATTCCTATTAATAAGATGGTATTAGCAATTGAAGTACGTATTGATTTCAATGATATGAGGGTACGTACTTAACACTTGTCAGCAGGTGTGGATTATAATCAAAAGTCAAAATATGAGTATTCAAAAATATATTAAAAAAAAAAAAACCGATACTCATAAGAAGAGACAGCTTCTTAATGATAATGATAAATTTTTACATAGTGAATGGTGATTTATTTTCTACATTACTAAATTTTCCAAATAACAGGACTCTACTGGGATAACGTTTAATATTTTCTTCTTCTTTTTTTTTTTTTTTGGCTTCACAAACAAAAGTAAAATTGGAAAATGAGGTGGAAACCTAAACCTAGGGGCATCCTTGCATTTAACTTGCGAGGAATCTCTCTGCATTCTGACCTCTTTTGAGTGTATGAAACCAAGATCCATGTCTGAGAATCAGATATTTGACCAAGTTGTCCTGTAGTTGTACGATTCAGCGACTGGAGGGTTATTATTTTGATCCCAAATAGTGGTAAGAACAACACATTGCCGTGAAGGCGTGAATAAACAAAGAAGAGTCAGCAGCAATGGCGTGAAAAAGTTGCCAGATGACGTGGATCTAAAGCCGTGATGTGCACCACTCACGTCAACCTATGTGGGACCTCCATGTCTCTCGCAGGTCTTCTGCCAAACAAACATGTAGGGCTGCTTCAGTGACGGGACCTACCACTCTCTCCTTTACAAAATATTTAAGGAATATATATATATATAGAATAAATCTTATATACACTGGCAAACACTGTTTGATTCATAATATACGTACAAAAATTGAATTTTAAATTTAAATTTTACATAATTATCATGCATTCAAAGCTGACAGTGTATATACTGTCAGTATAAAAAAGATTAATCTATATATATATATATATATATCGAGCACTCACTATGTATTCATTAAAATTATTTCACATATTAATTTTTTAAAATCATAACATTAATTAGAGAAAGTATGTACATATGTATATATATTTATCGCTAATTAAAAGCATAATTATTAAATGTAGTTAAATCATAAATGTGCCTACTTGATTGGGCAATACTTGCTTAGATAGGATTTTAAAATCAAATTGGTGTTTCCAATTATTGCCGTAATAAAAAAAAAATGTGTAAAGGAAACGCTCAGCAGCTATGCTCGATCCGATCGGTAAATGTGTGCAAATAAAAGAAAATTCTGAAAGTAAAAGAAAATTCTGAAAGTAAACACTACTGCATACATAACCCTTTTTACATAAAATGGATCAAAAGTATATATATATTTATTTATTATTATTGTTGTTGGGTATTCAATTCATATATTTATTGGTCTTATAAGAGAGCAGAGAGCAGAGAGCAGTCGCAAAGAGACACGAACCAACCATGCCGTGATACGGTGCTTCTTTTTTGCGATGCTTTTTGTAAAATGTGTAAAGCATTTTATACTTATACAGGAAATTTGTAAGATAATACACTAAAACTTACTACTATAATTTAAAGTTAAATATTACCGTACGAAAAACAACAAATAGAATATGTATGAAACAAATGGCAATAGCTACAAGTTTTTGTACAAAAAAGTAGTTCTAATTTGTTGAACATATTGATTGACCTTTGCGAGCCAAAATTCATCAATCGTATAAACTACAGATGTCACCCTTGAAGCTTTCCCGAGTGTTATTGATCTCTATTCAAGGTGTACCATCAAACCGCAAACAACGGAAAATGCTCGATCGTTTTTTCTTTCTATTTTTTTCAAGTTTCATCTGAAAGTTTAGCAATTGTTTAGTTCCCAACCCCTCCCAACCAATGTCTGGACAGCCCTACTTTGGTTATAGTTAATGTAGACTGAGGAGATTTGATTGATGAGCCTCTTAATCAATCAACAATTTAGGTTAAAACACCCATCAAATCACTTTCCAGTTGGTCGGCAATTTTTTGGCAAGCATGATTTTGACACAAAATATTTATTATTCTGAAGCAACTGATTGGGCTTAAAAACTAAATTAATGAGGTTGACCACGTTTATGTGGTAATAATTCGCGGCCGAGGCAGCTTAGTTTTTGGTAGTTGGTTCCTTAACTTAAAAGAAGGGGAGTTCCACTTCAACATGTCAATCTATGCAAGGAGTCAAAGACGTACCACTACTAGGTTCCTTCGTTTTTCTCTTCAACTGGTCTCTTATCTTCATCTGATGAGAAGAAAAAAAGGTATCTTTCTTCATTGTATTTTAGTTGTTTGTCTCCTTGATTGGATGGCTATTGGTCTTGGTTCGTTAATTTATCAATTATTCTCGCCTCCCCCTCCCCACTACTACACCGATTTCTTTTCCTTTCTTTTCTTTTTTAATTTATTGATGTAATTTTTACCACAACAAAGGGGAAATAAGAAGTTGGTGATGACGGGACAAAGTTGTCCTTGCCAGCTTTGACTAGTCGATCGTTGCCTTTTTTACGAATAATAATGCAGTTCACTGTAGCATATTTCTTGCAATTATGGTAAAGTATATATGAACCGCCCTTCCCCCCCCCCCCCCAGCAAAACACAAAAAAAAGAAAAAAAAAAAAGAAGAAAAAAAGAAGAAGAAAGAAAAGTGGACAGCGCCAAGCTGACTTCCCTTTAAAGAGCTAAAGTTTAGTGACCAACGAATAATCTGAGTGTTACATCGTATCTTCATCCTTCAACTCTTTTTCCCTGTTTAAGCATATAATGCAAAAAAAAAAAAAAAAGGGCCAATCCGGATTGGGTTTTTTGACGTCACAACACGTGGAGGAGAAGCGTGAATCCTTGTCCTCTCCAAGGAAGAAGAAGATAGATAGCTGGTAATTTTGGATTTGGAAGCAATGGTATGGAATAATTAATGTCAAGTGGCTTCTTCTGGTGAAATTGTGATAGCTTCGTCACGCCAAAGAGATAATAAAGGTAGAATGAACGAATACATAGCGTCTCTACTTGTAATATCTGTTTCTGCACAAAACATAAAATAATATTCCAAATAATCCAAAAACACATTTCTCAACGCATCTTTTTATATTCTCAATCACCTTTTTATCTTACATGCATCACATCAAGAAAAATATTACAGTAATTATTTCAAATAATACTCTATCCAAACAAACGTACAGTATTTTCTAAGCAGCAGCAAAAAAAAAAAAAAAGGCTTATCCAGAGAATATATGCATCGAAAATTCAGCGGAGTCCTTCCTACTGCTCATCGGCACATCCTTTTCATTTTGAAAGTTAACCAAAGACGCCTCTTGCATCTAGAAACTTTTAAAATCTCCAATTGTGGAAAACATGGCCTTGTGATTGTCAAGACCTTTGATCAGGCAAACATAGGATAAACTTCTTGCTGAATTGCAGCTGGAATAACTTCTTGCAAACGTGCAAAGTTGTAGACTGCTAATTAAAGAGCAATAATAGCTTGTTACAAATTAAAGAGTTTTTTGGGTGGTGCGAAAATAATGGAGGTACTAACGCATTGAAACATCTACGTCGTCGTCATGCGAGAGTAAAATTCACGTGCGGAGAGTTTAATACTTAGAGCTAAATAGTCTTCCACTCAACATTGAGCTACTCATCTGTATTCCTCCCGGTACAAGTAAAATTGCAATGAAAGTCTGTACGCTATTGACCGACCGTGAATGGAATGGGTTGAACCGCTATGTGTTTGGATTGCCAGTTTTTCTTCAAAAAAAAATTTTGAAAAGGTTTTTCGATGACATTTTTATTTCATAGACATCAAATTATTAAAGTGTATTATTTTTCAAAAAAAAATTTTGAACGGATCACAAATTTAAACGGGATCAGCTATGAGATGGGAAGAAATATTATCCAAACCCTTGTTAATTCCTAGTGAAGTTATAATAAGTTGATGATCAAGACAATTTGCCATTCACTGGTAATTTATAAATGAAATTTTCTAAAAATAGGGAAGAATTAAAAAGTTAGTTTTGGAATGAGGTCAGAGCTGAGACATCGGTATTCGTACAGTACGTCCGGACCGGATATACTAAATGTAGGAAAACGTAAAGAGGGTTTGTTATATGGGGTATAGTAGATGGTGCTTATGGGACCCACATTTTGTTGGAAGGTTTGCAGACAGGCGAGTCGTTCCCTGGGGTGTGTTTCGTGCTACGGACACATGGCAGACTTATGCGCCCTCCCCATTGTGGATTGGTGCGGTGGCATGTACAAACGCCGTCCACGTGAGACCTAAATCCTGAGAGGGAGGGAGGGAGGGATCAGGGAACCCGGGAAGTCAAAACAAGCGTGCCGGCATCTTACTACTAGTATCGTTTTTTTTTTTGAGAAATGGATTTCATTCGTTTGATTCTATCCTAAGACACGAACACGATACGTGCATTAATACAACCTTAATGCGTGTTAGTAGTACTATTTTTAAATTTGCTTAGAATTCGTGTTCTAAAAACGTTACGTTTCGCCTGATACTACTACTTTTTGACATGTACGCTGCTCATCATACCATACCATACTATACAAAATTCATGTTAAAGAAAACGAAACGTTACGTTTCGCCCGATGTTGTTCAGTTTTTGCTAAAGAAATGGGGTATTTCTCACTATATGTATCGAGTTAAGAGGGATGTTGTTTGACCAGACGCGAGACAGACTTTTTCCCTTGACTTATCACGTAAATACTATAATTAATCACTTTTATTGCATTTTTTTTCGTATTTAGACACCTTTGTAATTAGCTACAGTTTTTTCAAAAGACTAGCACCCAAGGTCCCTCCCTCTTCTCTTAATGATCGTCCATTGGACACCTGTTAGTCAAGTATATATATATATATATATATATATATATATATATATATACAAGAAGAAGTAAGAAATATTGCTCCAAAAGGAGTTTAATTTAATACGCTTGTGAAGCGCCATTGCCATAAGAAAGGATATATAGTAGTAGTCAATTCAATTGGGTGAAAATTAATTTTGGAGTTAGCGTGGGGGAAGAGAAGGGCGATGGCAAGCAAGTGCTCGTTAACTTGCGCAGGACGGAGAGGCGGGAAGCAGGAGCTGCATAATAACACGTTGGCCGACGCGATGGATCCAATCCGACTCAATCTCAATATTGTAGCTCATGCCAAGCAGTGTTGATGAAGCAAGTGCTTCACTTCGTAGATTGTTCAATGGCGAATTTCAATTTCTCAAGGATCGATTGATGCATGCGTTAACTCAAAGTTTCCTTGCATTTTGACTACAAGCATGCACTAATCAACATTCAACAGCCAGCCACAAAATTGTTGGACGTGGCCAAGAAAGAACTTCTCGAATTGATCAGTTGAAAATGTACGCGTTGATAAAATTCAGAGGAGATGGCTTGGTGGTTTGTCGTAGTATTTTGTTATGCATTGAATTAATGCTTCCGTTTCGTTTTAGCACAATATATATATATATATATATATATATATATATATAAAAGGGCAGTACAACGTGTAACATTTGTTTATTTATTGACGTGGTACAATTTTCATGCGCATAATTTTCAGAGCCTAGTGGTCATTATCAGCGTATAAAAATAATGAAGATGAAAAAGGAATGGGGGACGTGGTTAGAGTCAGTTTGACTGGACGTCGTCAAGAGAGAGACCGGTTAACTTACAAAGATATCAACCACATTCCTTCCTTAATTCTTAATATAGGACTCCTATTACCTTTGGGTTTGTCGGGATGCGAGGATTTAACTTGTTGGATCTTTGCTTAATCACCAATTTAATTAGAGTTGTAAAGGTTGGAGCTGGCCACAGGATGTTGCTTAACGCTTTTACCGTTCATTAGAATTTTTTACTAATTCATTCATTCAGAAGAAGGAAGTTGCTCATGGGGAATTGGAGTCAGATACGAGCACACGACTGCGCACGTGATGCTGCCTTCAATTGAGTGTGTTTCAAGCCAGGTTTTTCTTGCTTTTAGTGACTTTTTACTTAATTTAATGAAAAAACAAAAACTAACAATAATACTTACTGTGATTATTCCTCCTGTTCATTAAAGTTTTAAACTAACCGATTTTGCTGAAAATGGATTGCACCGCACGATGATCTTGGATTTCAGTACAAGAGTCGCATTCTGGTCAAATCCGGCGAGTCGGTCGGTCGGTCCATACAATGTGGAGCTCAGCTGAGCTAACTCACCGACGGATACACCAACTACACACAGGATCCAAAGAATTCCATGCGAAATGTCCTTAATGCCCCCGGTGGTACTGGCATGGCCTCGAGGATTTGAGGGCTATAATATGTACTAATTTTTTTATTTGCTGCACATATGTACATATATACAATCTTAGGTTGTGTTTGGATTGTATTTTTCATGATTTTTTATGGAAAAATTATTGTAGCGATTTGATGTATGTGGGGAAAAAAAGATAATAAGGAAATGTGATCACGGAAAACGACGTAATTTTTCGACGAAAAATCGCAATCCAAACAAGGCCTTAATCGTCCATCTCATTATTATTTCGTTGTTGTCATGATGATTGCCTGTGATGATGGGGGAAAAGTGAAAAGAGACGGCGCCTATTTTTGAATTTCATGTGAGACTGAAAAAATATTTGTGACAATGGGTTTTGCTTTTTGCAAGAGTGAAGTTTGGCACGCCAAGTCGCTCGAGCCACGCCTGTGACTGCACTTGCACTTTGCCTGCCCTCACAGTGCCCTGCTGCTGTGAAGTTGTCCCTTTGACTCTTTAGTTTGCAAGTTTTTTTTGTTTTTTTTTTTTGCCTTCTTCACCTCTAGCTTGACAATCATTGAGTGACCTATCTTCTTTTAAACTGCCAAATAAAAAATTTTGGATCGTAGGACCTTCATCTAGAAACAATTAATGCTACATTTTAAAAGCGATTTTTGTCAAGTGATTGGCATTTTTCTTCTAAAATAACTAACTTAAGATTAATGTGTAATTTTTGGTTTTTTTTCATAAGACACAATTTAATTACGAAATATTGCCACAGAGAAATATGCAAGACCTCAATTGTTAGAAGAAGAAGAAAAAAATTACAGAACGCGCTAAAGGTGACGAACGTAATGATTGTACGGGTTTTGTGGCCAATTTCTGAATTTTCACTGCTTGGCCGTGTAAGCAAGAGTGAGTTTGCTTTTTGCCTCCTCGTTCAGGGACAAATGGTAGCTTGACCGCTCAACTTTACGTGCATGGTAAGTGAGCTTCAAATTGACCGGGGGCTATTACGGTCATTACCGCTTAAACAGCTTGAGGTAAACCAAAAAGATTATCGCAATCATCACATCTCCCATCTCCTGTTTTGGTCAAGGTAATAAGTTTTGATCAGTCAATTCTCTCTATTGGATCTGTATGTAGGAAGATACCACTCCGGTGCTAAAGATCTCAAGCACATCTTGTTCATGTTCTAATTGGGATGCTGTTGATAAGGTTGAAACACGAAGAGGATATTGCACCAATTAATGAGATAAGGTTGAAGATGTGGGAGTGGTTGGAAAACATATCTCTGTGGAGTTCTTCTCAACTTGAGTTGGTTTGGTAGAGCCTGGACTCGGGGAAAATCGATAAATATATTGTTGAGTGGGGGATGATAAGACTTTTGAGGATTATAAATGTTACTATTACTAGTTTAATTCGTCAAGGGAACAAGGAGATAGATATCTTAATTAAGCTTTTATTTCATTATTATTATTATTATTATTATCATTGGAATGAAAGAATGTGCCCAAACAACGCGTGCGTCCTTGGTTTTGAGCTTGCTTAAATGTCAAGTAACCAAAGAAAAGTATGCAGATCGACTCTGCTTGAAACCAATTTCATTCTTATCTCTACTCCTCTCTGTCCTCCTACCGCTTTGACAGGGGGCATTTAGGTTTATGATTTTGCCACAAAAGTTTTCGTTACAGCTTCACTGTAAAGTAATTTCCTTTTCTTTTTTCGATGAAGTGCTATCAATGGCATTACAATGACAAGACAAGCATAACGATAAGCATGAAATGGTTATTTTTAGGCATTCAATTCAATCTGCATTCAACTCTAGCTCATGGTTCCCAAGATATGTGTGTTTCTATATATATATATATAAAACAGTGGGTACACTATTACTAATTACTATTGGAGGATCGATGATACATGTGTAAAAATTAAATTTCAAATTTAAATTTTACATAATTGTCATTTATTTAAAATTAATAGTGTATACACTCTCAGTATAATATATATATACATACACATACACATACATAGATACATACATATGTGTGTGTGTGTTAATATTATGTCCCTAAAACAAAAAAAAAAAAAAGCGTATTGTGTATATTTTTGAAGTAGAAGTGTCAGCAAGACAAACCAGAGGGCTATAAATGGATCCATGTTCTGGATAGCTGCAACCTTACAAGTAGAAAGAATCTGATGTGACGAAGCATGAATCAACATGCATAGCATTGGTGCCAAGAAGGGGACATGGACTGTTGCTCTTCCTCACCAACCTAGCTAACGCTTGAAGGGTTTTCAACACGGTATTACACTTAGAATCCTATTTTATGGATGTGACATTTATCCTTTGATTTCATTTAGTATCCAAAAAGTTTAACGCCTACTAATTAACTACCGATGAATATATTTACTGTGACACAAAGTGTCACGTTAAATATGTAACAGAAAATTCAAAGCCAACTTGAAGAAGTACTGATCGAGGTCATACTTACTGGAACTTACTGTTATTTTTCACTTTTTCCAGAAAAAGGGAAAGCGATTATGAAACAGACTTTGGGTGGTGTGGACGAAAAAGAAAGGATAGGAGAGAATTTTTGAAAGCGGTAGTTTAAAGTTCTTGTAATTATGAGCAAATTTTCTTTGTCTTTTTGCCCCCCCCCCCCCCCACCCCTCCCCACAAACACACAAAAAAAAAAAAAAAAAAAAAAAAAAAACTCTCGAGGGGTGATCCGTGGAAAAAACTCATAAAATACAATAAACATGATCTCATTAAGAAAAATTTAATGCTAATAGATAGAATCATAACAAAAAAAATGCACATCCGCTATAGTGCTGCTGGAAAATTTCCCAGCATTCTATCATTCAAGTCATCAACGTCGAAGAAGATGCAACAAGCTGAAAATGCAGTTTTTTTTTTTTTTATTTCTGGAAGTTGAAAATGCAGTTTTGGCGCTGGGCTCTAAGATAGATGCAACAAGCTGCCCCGTTCCCGTCACTGAACTATTAACGATAAGAACGCAATCGAAATGGCCATAAGATTTTGACAAAAAAGGTGGGTGTTGAGAGTTGGTGCCGGCTATTAATTTAATTATGTAACTAGTTGATTTTTTTTTTCAAAAAACGTTGATTAAGGTTTAGCTCTTGGACTTTGCTGGTCTTAGATCTCCAAGTGACAAACACCAGAAAGTTGAAACAAATGATTCATGTGGGGTAGCTGGGTTGGCTTCTTTCATATCATATAGCAAAATGCAAAGCAAAATGCTGAGGTTCTCTGTGTTATTAATTACGTGTATGGTATTATTATGGTGACTAATTCAAGCTATCGCTCTCACGATGGCAAAACCTTAAATAAGTTCTCACTCGCGGTCCACCGGGCTCTTCTTAATCCTAAAAAGGACACCATATCTAGTAAAGTTAATTAAAGATCGGTTTCACGAAAATTACAGAAAATGCACTGTTCAAGAAAATTACTTATACTCTTTTTAATATTTGCATATATGTCAGGCCAGCTATATATTAGTGTGGAACAAACTGCCCCTTTGGTAATTAATTACTCCATGTGTTTGCTTAGAATGTTACCGTCAACCGTATACAGAACGAGCGGAAGTAATTAATATCTATGTGGAAGCATTGAGATTTGAGAGAGAAAAGATTAACGTCCTTTCTCGTAGTTGGATGCTGCAGTTTAATTATCTCTCTCAATCAATCGTCTTCTTCGGCTTGTCAATTAGCCTAAGACACAAACTTCGATTGTTACTTCATGCATAGGAGTATATGCTATGTATAGGAGGGGCCGAATTGGTAAGATTAGTAAAATTCTGAATGAGTCGTCCCAGCAATTAATGGACAAGTTTGAAGTGACAAAGTAGGATTTTCACGGCTAATGTCTGGATTAATCAGCCAAAAAAAAAAAAAGGAGGGGACTTGGGGCAGCAAATGGTAACACGAGGAAGAGCGGCTTTTGGTTACAAGCATGCGGGTATATTAATTATTGCATTGGCAAGCCTGCAATACCTTTCATTTGTTTTCGTGTCAGCTGGCAATGTTTGTGAAATGGTCCTTTTAATGTTTCATTCTTAGCAGCATTAAATTAACTCACTGCTCTACATTTCGAGCAAAAGATTGCGCAATCAGTAGTATACTTTGGATTCAGGCTACACGACCAATGTCTTAGCTAGCTTACTTTTGAGTGTCAGATTCGGGATCGCTTCCGCTGGCGCGTGGCTGCCTCCAAGATTTTGGAAATCCTTTGGGATAGATAATATCAGAAACCTCCCTTGAAGTTTCTCTTAATAGCACCTAGTATTTCTAAAATTTTAAAAATATCACTCACTTCCCTTACTTTTATTATTTATATAACAAAATTTTTAAAAACCCTAAATTTCCCTTCTACTTGCTAAATAAAAGTGCTCCTAGATCACTTTGTTTACTTCAAGAAAATCATCATTTAAAAAATAATTTTTAGTAATACTACCACATCATAATGCTATAGTCCATAAAAATATATATTTAAAAAAAAGATATTTGCAAAGAAATACAGTTGATTAATTTAACTCTATATGTTCAAAACCGATTTCATATGAACTTTATTTTTTTTTTCTAACTTCTTCTCAACTTGTGCCCAAACATTTAAATTGTACTAATCATTATAAAAAAAAAGTCAAAATAAGCAAATAAATCATACACCGCTCTATAACAATTATAAAAAGAAAAAGATAACAAAATTCAATTTATTATAATTTACAAATAGAAAATTGCATAGTCATCCAAAAATGAGTAAGAGAGAATATTGGAGAAATGGGAAACAGAAGAAAGTGACTTTTGTTTCCTTTGTTTTAAAAAATTTTAGCTGCGTTTATTTGATATGTGAATTATGTTTCAAGTGAAGGTTAATATAGTCTTTTTGTAATTACTAGGAGAGGTATGTGATATTTTTGAAACCTTAGAGGCGCCAAGTGATATCAGGAGAAACTTCAAGGGAGTTTTTTGATATTATCCCTATCCCTTTTAAAGAATTAAGAGTTTTTAGTTTTTTTTGGGTAAGAATTAGAATTTGTCCTTCCTAACTTTTTTTTTTTTAAAAAAAAGAAAAAGAAAGATATTCCCATGAGCGTACATCTTTCATAGTCTTCTTGTCCCCCAATCTCTCAGTCTCCAGTTCCCCCAATAAATTTACTTCCCTAATTTCTTCCGAAGAAACCCAAAAAAAAAAAAAAATAGAAAGGAAAAGATTATCCCCACCATGTAAGTGCGTGTTGAGATGGTCTGAGAGTCTGTTACAGGATTTGGAATTGTTGTGTCTGTCCTTATTTATTACCGGTCTCCAATTGAATTAGGATTTGCTCTTATCATTGAGGTCAGGTTTCACGGGTAATGCAGGTGGATTACTCTGAAATACGGCATCTACATAAGTTAATTGGGATTTTTTTTTTTTTTGCCCTTTTTGTTGTCGAAAGGACGGCAAAACAAGTTGAATCAGTAAATTAGAACTACCGGATGAGAATATAGTACAGCATTAATAGTGAATGCAGTCAGTCAGAGCCAGGTAACGTAAAATTCCATCATTCTCATTCCCTGAAGCTGAATGGATACGTATATATATGTATATGTATATATATTGCTGGTATGAGTAGAGTAGATGGATTTATGGTTTGTCCAAGTGTAGAATTTTGATAAGCCTAATGAAGTTTAAAGATAGCGTAATGGGTTGATTAGTGAATGGGGAACCGTGAGGATTAAGCCGCGTGACGAATCATAAATGAGGAGATAAAGAGATGAATGGATCAACAGAACAATGAGGATGTTGCACAACTCATTTGGCCTAAAATTGAACGGCTTTTATATATTAATCTAAATTTGTGCAGCTGGTGACTGGCGTAGAATCCCAGTCCACGTGGTGAGTTGCTTAAGAAGCCATCCAACATTCTTTTGTACCTTATTATTCCTCTCCCATTCCGCTTTCTTGTTACGGCCTATATTTTCGAATTGGCGTAAAGCTTTTGGTCAGATCAAGAAGAAAGCGTAGAGCTCTTTCTTACGCCCTTTGTACGGAAAACTCAGCAGACAGGTTTCAGTCAAAAGTCAATTGTGCTTCTTCTTCTCTCTCTTTTTTTTTTTTTTTTTTTAATAAATATCTTGATTTGCACTTGAATCTTCTTGTTTATGTTTATAAATTAGTGACACATCGAAACTCCTCCTTGAGAATATTGGCATACGGTGCTTCCTATCTCAAAATTTTTTTCCCTTCCTTCTTTGCCATTTCTCTCTCAGGTGCTTGCTACTTGCTTCCCTTTGTTAATATTTCATATATCTAGAATGAAGTTTTTAATTTGTTCTAAACACATTTTTTTGCTTTTCCCTAGCTTGTTGCATTTCAATGGTAATAACTCCTCACCACTATTATAATATAACAAATTATATGTTTCTTAATTACATTTTCGACCATAATAAGAATCTAGCATTCAATTATTTAAATGCATAGGATGTTG
Organism: Coffea eugenioides; assembly: GCF_003713205.1. Classification (NCBI taxonomy): domain Eukaryota; kingdom Viridiplantae; phylum Streptophyta; class Magnoliopsida; order Gentianales; family Rubiaceae; genus Coffea; species Coffea eugenioides. The sequence continues at coordinate 46,157,013 of NC_040045.1, read as the reverse complement.
CAGCTTACAATAAAGCAAACACGAATAGTAAAAATGCTAAATAAGTTATGACAAAAATAAGTTTCAATCAATTAGTAATACTAAAAAATATAAAATAAACAAAATTTTTTTAGCCAATGTATCTTAGATGTATAAATATTCAACTTATGATCTAAGATTCACAGTACAAGCAATACAAAACATTATTCTAATTTATATTTTGTTATACATTTTTAACAAAGAAATTCTACAAATAAACAAAGTATGCACTATAATAAAAGTACGAGTCAAGAGTGAATTAGAAGTTCATATTAAACATCTTATATATATATATATATATATATATATATGTTAAAAAGTTGGTGTTTAACTATTGGATGATTTTCATTTGACATTTTGAGGGACAATTTAGCTAATGCATCAGGAGTTTACAACTGAATAAAGGTCCAGTATCACCATGGCATGCAGATTGGTCCCTTCTTTACCCATCTTACCCTTAGTAGGTTGGTGTTTCAGATTTACACTTCAAAGTAGTCGTTAGTGGTGTAGTTTAGACAACCATTAATGGTCATGCAAGTCATTAAGCTTGTGCAAAGAGTTCGAGGGGCTATGTTAAGTAACTGAAACATGATTAGCCTAATAAGATTAATTCTCTGCTTGATAGTGGACATGTAATTGCAGGCTTTTTCGCTTCTAAAATTTCACAAAATGAATTGAGTTGCAGTAAAGAGTTGGATGATTAGAGTGAACAATTATGGATTCTTTAATGCAATAGTAATGCATGGAAGATGAAGGACCTATTAGAAATCATGCCTGAATTGAAGCGGAAATTCTCTTGAGTTTCTAAAGCATTTGCTGAGCAGTTTTTTTTTTTTTTTTTTTTGGAACCTACAATAAAGGGGGTCGTTAACACAAAGTCTGGTTGCATGAGGTGCTTAATCTTCATATTACCAAGATGGTGGTTGAACAGGTAAGGTTTTTTGCTATGTGTTTTTTTAGGTACATACTTTCTATGTGTATATCAAAGTTCTAAATGAACCAATGAATTCATTCAATCTAGAAGGGCCAAATATAATTGTAACTCGATTCTGCAATTTCCATGTTTGGCAGATTGAGAAGCAAGGGAACCGTCCTACAGAAGCTTTCTCATCAAGGTACTTTCCAGCAACACCTCTGTCCTTGACATACTCTACATGTTATTTTAGTACCATTTTTCGAGTCTTAGTTTCATCAGATTTTTAAGTAACAAGTCAGTTCACTTCAGTTCTTCAGCCTCTTATTGGTTTGCAGAAAGAGTTCAAATACGTATCTAACATGGTTGTTACGATTTGTTTTAGTTTATTTAATTTTTTTAAAAAAAGTTGGTTGCAGTGATGCATCATTTGTTGGATGTAAATTTCCATGAACTTCTGCAGTAGAATTACTGGTCCATTCAACTACATGGTTGATTTTTTATCTATATGATTTCTTTCTTTCTTTTCATCTATGTGATTGCTTTTTTGTCTGTAAATATGATGATCGATTTGCTATGGAAGAATAGGTCCACAATTTTCATTGCATAATCAGTTACATGGTTGTGAACCTGTAATTTATAGATTGTCTATATTTTTCTAGAAGATTGACTTAATTGAGTATGAACTAAAATAGGCGATAGCAATTGTTAATTTGCCTGTAAACTTAGTACGATGTGTTTTATAGATGAAAAGGTATTGATTACATTTTCCACTTACAAACTACATCCCACACAGGTTACAACTATTGCGCTGAGCGTGAATGCCACCCTAGTACATATAATAAACACAACAAAGGCAAAGCGATGTTAGGAGACGGGTAATTGGGTCAGAATTTAGGAAATTGGGTCAGCAAATTGGGGAAATTGGGTCACAGAACGATGTCATTCCAATTAATAGGATTCAAATGTTAGTTAGGGCGGTTAGTGGCTGAGTTAGGGAAATGTAATAAGAGTGGGGCCCACGTATGTCCAGTCAGACACTTAATAACATATTTCAGTTGTTCCCTCTCAATTCTCTCTCTTCTCATTCTCTCTCGTTTGCTCTCTTTCTCAGTCTTCTTCTTCTTCTCATTCTTCAACTATCTGCCTATCTAATTGCATGATTTCTACTTTAAATCATAACAATTGATAATCAGAGCTTAGATTCTTGGAGTATGAGCAAATTCCATGGCGGAAGGTACGAGATTCAGATCATTGGAAAAACAAGTAAAGAGGCAAGAAGTCAAGCTCCAAGAATTGATGGAATCTCTGCTTTCCTAGCAATCAGAACAACAACAGCTTAAGAACAATCTGAAAATGGAATTGGAAGAAAACAACAAGAGAATGTTGAATCTGTTGACAGGAATGGAGTAGAATTTCAGCAAGTCCTTGGATCAGAAGTTCAACGCATTTCTGTCAAAGATGACTCCTGTGAAGAACAAGATCGCGGATAGAGAGGAAAGAATTACGGTGGATCAGACGCTAATTCTTCCTACACCTCCAGCTCATCAGAGATTGCAACCTGAAGGAGAACAACAAAATGCCTGCAAAAGAGATTGGGGTAAGTATCAGCTTCTTAATCCACCTAAGATAGACTTGCAGCTGTTTACTGGGGAAAATTCTAGGGAGTGGTTGCACAAATGTGACAAATACTTTATGAACTATCAAGTTCTGGATAATCAGAAGGTCAAAATAATAGAAATGTACCTAGATAGAAAGGCTGATAAGTGATTTCAAGATATAAAACTTGAAAAACCTGGGTTGAGTTGGACAGAATTTGGAGATCTGTTATGCATAAGATTCACAGACAGTATTTGCAAGGATGTGGTAGAAGAATTTAACAAATTGCAACAAGAAAGCAGTGTAGAAGAATATCAGGAAAAATTTGAGGAGTTGAAACCACTGATGTTGATTAAGAATAGGAATTTGGATGAGAACTATTTCATCTCTAGCTTCATTAGTAGCTTAAAAGAGGAGATCAAACCTATGATTAGAATGCTGAAACATGCTACATTGACTGAGGCTTTTGAGCTATCTCAGTAGCAAGAGTACTCGCTCAAAGTGCAGAATAAAAACTCTAAAGAGAACTCCAAACAGTATGGAGAGAATAGATTTGGATTTTCAAGGGGAAATACCTTAGTTGTAGGTAGCAACACCTATAAGGTTCCTGTCAATAATACTCTTAAGACCCCTAGATTCAGTAACAGATTGCAGGAGGACACTAAAGAACTGAAAAAGATCTCAGCACAAGAACTGCAGTTCAGGAGGAGTAAAAGATTGTGTTTCAAATATGGTGAAAAATACAGCATAGGCCACCAGTGTAAGTTAGGACATGTGAACTGTATGATACTAAAGGATGAAGAGGATGCTGCTTTTGAAGATGCAATAGGTGAGCAGGATGAACAGACAGGAAATTCAGGGTAAACTATGGAACTGTCCTTACATGCATTGTCTGAATCTCTGAGAAGTAAAACAATTACATTGACAGGCATCCTAAATGGGGAGAAAGTTTTTATACTGGTAGACACTGAAAGCTCAGACAGTTATATCAACAGTGAGATGGTAATTGGGATGGATATTGATTACAAATGGGTTAAGCAGCCATTCTCTGTCATTATGGGAAATGGAACCGCTGTGACCCGCAATGCTATCTGTCCTAATGTGCACTGGAAAATCAACTAACATAGTTTCAGTTTCGATTTGAAGGTGATGGAGTTAGAAGGGTGGGATATCATATTGGGGATAGACTGGATGACACACTTCAGTCCTATCACCTTTGACTTTCAACAGCTCAGGATATCCCTGCACAATGAAAGGAATAAAATTCACTTACATGGGCAAGCAGAGGACTGTGATATGGATTTAATTAGAGGGAAGGATTTGAGGACATTCATAGAGTACAAGAGGCAAATGTGCATGGCGTTGAACTATAAGAGTAAAACAGAAGAAGGGGCAGAAACTATACCACAAGAAATCATGGAGCTGCTTCAGGACTATGATGATGTGTTCCAAACTCCAAGCTCCCTACCCCCTAGCAGAAGTGTTGATCATGAGATTCATCTCAAACCAGAGGCACAACCCTTCAAACTGAAGCCTTATAGGTATCCTCACTGTCACAAGGAGGAAATAGAGAAACAGGTGGCAGAAATGCTTCAAAAGGGTATAGTCAAGTACAACAACAGTCCTTTTGCCTCTCCTGTGTTGTTAGTTAAGAAGAAAGAGGGAACTTGACGTTTTTGTGTAGATTACAGAAAGTTGAATGAAATGACCATCAAGGACAGGTTTCCAATACCTAATGTAGATGAATAGCTGGATGAGCTAGCTGGTTCTGTCTATAAAACAAAATTGGATCTCACAGCAGGATACTATCAGATCAGAGTTAAGTCTCAGGACACCTTCAAGACAGCTTTCCAGACTCACTGTAGACATTTTGAGTTCCTGGTCATGCCTTTTGGACTCACTAATGCACCAGCAACCTTTCAGTCACTGATGAATCAGGTATTTCAACCATATCTAAGGAGATTTGTATTGGTCTTCTTTGACGATATTCTGGTGTATAGTTCTACTATGGATGCTCATGTCCAACACTTAAGGACTGTATCTGAGGTTCTGAGGAAGCATCAGCTCTATGTGAAGAAATCTAAGAGTGCATTTGCTCAGAAGAAGGTTGACTACCTGGGGCATACCATCACAGATAAGGGTGTCAGCATGGACTATTCAAAAGTCAGTAGCATTCTTCAATGGCCTGTGCCTCAGTCAGTAAAGAAATTGACGGGTTTTCTTGGGCTTACAGGTTACTATAGGAGATTTGTCAAACACTATGGTCTTGTGTGTAAACCACTCACTGAGTTGTTGAAGAAAGACAGCTTCAGATGGAACAATCAAGCTCAGGATTCCTTTGAACACTTAAAGAAGTTGATGTGATCAGCTCCAATCCTTCAGTTATCAGACTTTAAAAAGCCTTTTGTTGTGGAGAGGGGGAGGAATTGGAGCTGTCTTAATGTAAGAAGGACATCCCATTACTTTTCTGAGTAAGGCACTTTCAGTTAAGAACTTGGGGCTCTCAATTTATGAAAAGGAGCTCTTCGCCTTAGTAATGACTGTCACCAAATGGAGGTATTATCTAGTGAAAAATCACTTCATTATAAGAACAGATCACCAATCACTGAAGTACCTCTTGAACCAGAAGCTAAATACTGCTATTCAACATAAATGGATGACTAAGCTCTTGGGGTTGGATTATAAGATAGAATATAAGAAAGGATCTGACAATCAGGTGGCAGATGACTTATTCAGGAGGCATGAACCTGCACACCACGAAGAGCTTGGATCCTGCTTAGCTATAACATCTGTTAAGCCTGACTGGATGGAGGAGTTGCAGAAGAGCTATGAAAGTGACTTACAATGCCAGGATATCATGAGCCAGCTAATCTTAGACCCCAATTCACATGCTGATTACAACTTGCTGGATAGAATTCTAAAGTATCAGGGGAAGATCTATGTAGGAGGTACCAACAACATCAGAGGCCAGTTGATTCAGACCTTACATGACTCAGCCATAGGGGGCACTCAGGTCAGAGGAATTGGCTCAAGTCTCTGTTTTATTGGCCTGGAATGAAACAAAAGGTGATAGCCTATGTACAGAACTGTGACATTTGTCAAAAGAATAAAGCAAAACATGTTCCTTATCCTGGATTGTTACAGCCAATTCCTGTGCCTAAACAAGCACGGCTTCACATTTCTATGGACTTTATTATGAAACAACCTAAGTCCCAGGGGTATGATACTATTCTAGTGGTGATTGACAGATTCACCAAGTTTGGACACTTCATCAGGCTTACTCATCCCTTCACAGCTAAGATGGTTGCTCAGAATTTCCTAGACCATATCTATAGGATGCATGGGTTACCAGAGTCTATCATCACTGACAGAGATAGGGTATTCACTAGTGTGTTCTGGAAGGAGATTTTCAAATTAGTGGGAGTGGAACTGCACTATTCTTCATCCTATCACCCTCAAACTGACGGCCAGAGTAAAAGGTTAAATCAATGTGTAGAAAGTTATCTGAGATGCATGACTGATAAACTTCCCTCACAGTGGAGTAAATGGCTCTCACTAGCAGAATGGTGGTACAACTCCACCTACCATTATAGCCTGAACATGACCCCTTTTGAAGCCCTTTTTGGATACAAACCTACACCACTACCACTAGGACCTTATCTGGACTCAGTAGTGCCTACAGTGTCTGATATGATCCAAGAGAGAAGCAGAATTTCAAGTTGCATCAAGGAACATCTTGCAAAGGCTCAACATAGGATGAAACATTATGCAGATCAACACAGATTTCAGATGAGTTTTTCAGAGGGAGATTGGGTGTTCTTGAAGCTGCAACCTTATAGACAGCAGACTGTAGCTGTGAGGAAATGTCTCAAATTGGCAGCCAAGTATTATGGACCATTCCAGATAGAGGAGAAAGTGGGAGCAGTAGCCTATAAGCTTAAACTACCAGCAGATGCAAGAATTCACCCTGTGTTCCATGTCTCTCTGTTAAAAAAAAAGCTTGGACCACTACAATGCAGCTCTCCTAAGTTACCAGAGTTGGACGAACGTGATCAATGTCCATTGAAGCTAGAGGCTATTTTGAAGCGAAGAGTCATCATGCGTGAGGAAAGGCCTGCCATCCAGTTCCTGATCAAATGGAACCACTTGAGTTATGATGAAGCTTCATGAGAGGATAAGACCTTCATTGAGAATCAGTTTCCTGAGTTTCAGACTTGAGGACAAGTCTGCTGTCATGGGGGAGGAATTGTTAGGAGGCGAGTAATTGGGTCAGAATTTAGGAAATTGGGTCAGTAAATTGGGGAAATTGGGTCACAGAACGATGTCGTTCCAATTAATAGGATTCAAACGTTAGTTAGGGCGGTTAGTGGCTGAGTTAGGGAAATGTAATAAGAGTGGGGCCCACGTATGTCCAGTCAGACAAGTAATAACAGATTTCAATTGTTCCCTCTTAATTCTCTCTCTTCTCATTCTCTCTCGTCTGCTCTCTTTCTCAGTCTTCTTCTTCTTCTCATTCTTCAACTATCTGCCTATCTAATTGTATGATTTCTACTTTAGATCATAACAAGCGATTGTTAGTCGCATGCCAGAAGATAAGAAAAAGGAGAATAGGAAAAAAAAAAGCAAGGAAAAAAGCAAGAAAAATGACAATAATGAAGACAAAAGGGCATTATTGTCTACAACTATTAAAGAGGGAGTAAAGTGCCTATGTAAAATAATTTAAAAAGGGTAAAATGTAATTGGGAGTGTCTATAGTTTTATGGGTATATAGTGCATTTAATCCTTTTTTCTGAGATGAAAGTATAAATTAATTTTCTTTTTTCTCTCTAAAATTGTCCTTATATACGACTTATGGTCATGACAGCATGTGATGTCCATCATGATCGTTGGAGTGGAACACCCAAGCCCACACTATGCCCCCCACCTCTCCCTCCCTCCAATAAAAAATGAAAGAAAAAGAAAAGAGGTCCCTGTATCTCTCAATCCTCCATTCTCTTACCGTGACTGAAAACTACCGGCCTTTCCAATTTCCACCTCTTGCAATTGCGAGATGTAAATAAAAATCCACAGGCTAATATTGCATAAAATATCTGTATTCTTTTATACATCAAGAAAGATTAGCGAGGACCAAACTTGTCTGTTTAGACACAATAAAATTATCTATCCTCTAATGGAGTAACATTTATCTCATAGATTCCTTTAACATGTGTAATTCAATCCCTTGCGCACTAGCCATCAATAACTGGATTTAGAGTCTTTAAATTAAGTATGTAACTTCTAAAAAATTTATCTGAACTTAAATGATGAAGTCCAAGGCCAGTCACTTTCATCTGGTATTAAGAGGCAGTTTCTTAACTCGCACAAATGGGGGGAAAAAAAGAAAAAGAAAAAAATTAGTCTTTCGTTTCTTTTTCATAATTTTGTTCTATATTTCATCCGTATTTGAATACAAAAGTAAAACAAGTTACAGTTATGTGTTTACAAAAACTGTAGAAATCTTTTTGGAAAAAAATTGGAATCCGAACAACCCCTCCCTGTATCCTCTACGATTCATACTCATGTGTTCTTTTAAGGCTTCCCTGCTGACTGTAATTTCGGAGACATGAGTGGCCTCCTCAGACTTAAATCCGTCAGAGAGAACCGTTCGAATCTGCGTGCGACGACTCCTGCTTCAGCCTCCAACCAACACATTAAAAGAAATTAAAATCGGTGCCTAGTTTGTTAAGAATTGGTGAGAATTAACAGGTACAAGCATGCGCAACCAGCTCTTAGTAACCTAAGATTAAAAGATTTTAGAAACTTATCTCCTTCACCAATATTCTGTTGATACCATGTTCTTTTTACAAGATACTGATGCGACGGCTTCTAGAAATGAGTTTTTTTTCCCCCCTTACATACCATTGTTGGCCAAGCAAGCTAGCGTCATTGTTTTATCAATCTAATTAAACACGCATAAGCTTGAAACCACTTGTATGTTTTTTTTTCAGTTTATAGTAGGATAGAAAAGCTGAAAAAGTACAGAAACGTAACACTTGGCTGGTTTATTTTGCATGTATAGGTGGTCCACATCCGAACCTGATTTAGCCCAGCTAAATCCGTGACATGCTTGTTTATTCTTATTGCTATTAATTAACAAGATTTTAAATGCAAGACGGAAGGTTTGATAAAGCAGAAGAAAATGATATATATATAGTAATTTCAGCCAGAGAAAGATATAAGGACTAAGGTTGAATAAAGATTGTGAATCAATTGCTTAATAATTAGCTTGATGGAGTTTGAATATTGGTGATTTTTGGACAAAATCAATCTTGAGTAATATTTTAATTGTGTCGTCTAAGATTATAAGTGGCAATTACACGACAACACGTCTTTTTTTTTTTGGTAAGTGAGAGGTTTTGTATTCAAGACCTCTTACTTACAATTCTTCTCATCTTATCATCCAACCCAACTTTCTTCCTTTGATAACACGCCTTCAACGTATATATATTAGCTAGTAAAATAAATATATGAGCATTAATTAATTTATAAAGGTATCTGTGCGTGCATGGGGGGGAGGGTGTTTGACCGGCCGGCAAGTGGTGAGATGGATGTCATTGTTGAGAGCTCCTCCTTGCCTTATCTACTTTCAATTTGTTTGAATATTGTGGTTGACATGGAAATTCGAGGACTAGCAAAGTAGCAATCACGAAATGCCTTGCGAACCTGCTTCTGATCACAATAATAGCAGCAATGATATGAACATCAACCAATAATTTTAATCTTAAGTGTTGACTCTGATGGAACAAATTAAGCATGGCAATGAATTCTAAATGGCCGTCCATAATACCGACATGCAATGTTGATGGGGTTGTGAAAAAGGTGGAAAGAGCCTGAGATTAGTTGGTAGGATTAGCAAGCAACACTAGCATCATTACCTGTATTTATTATGTTTTAAAACAAACATCCTGATGTTAGGTCGGTGTCTAACCCAATTTAACATCACTTTAGATGATGTCTCTTTTTGTTATCTGCTTTTAATTTTTCTTGTCCATTTTGACCTAATCTACCGGGGGGGGGGGGGAAGAAGGGTCATCTATTGTTAAAGAGTTTTCGAGCTCTAATTAATTAGTCTTCGCAATTGTACTTCTAGAAATTAATCAATCGAAGAAAATAGAAATAGTTCTACTTGTCAACCGGGAAATAGTATTCAAAAGGGAGATCCGCCGCAACTTTCTTTTTTTTTTTTTGGTTTATTTTATCGGTGCATATGTATTTTAGCATCAATTTGAAATCCAACAAACTAATCAACTGTACGTACGTGTCGAAAATATTAATGTTTGTGGATCCATCGGTGTACGTGATTGAGCTTATGTAGCAGTTAGACATGCAAAATAATTTCTTAGAAAACTGTCTGAGAATTCATCAATTTATGTACAAAGAGAGAGCAGTTTTTGAACTGATACGACAGCGTATTTCAATATATATATATATTTCAACCCCATTTACTCTAAAGCCATTGGATTGCTTCATTGCACCGCATGCAATTATGACGGGGTTACCCACATGCAATTGGGTACTAGAAAGCAGATTGATCTCTCATTGAATCGTGAAATTATTGGGTTCTGAATGACAAATTAATCTGTCCGTCCATTTTGATGCAGCTGAATTAGCCTTCCTGGAGCTGTAGGTATGGTGTTAAACATTTCAAAGAGTTTTACTATCCTGGAATCAAAAGTTTCAAAAATTTGTTCGAAAAGATCATTTATTCCAGCGGTCAAACTCTTCGGTTAGTTCATAAGATAGTTAATCAGGCTTTGCTTCTTTTCTTTTTTTTTTTTTTTTAAAGAACAAGAAAAAAAGATTCAATATTCACAATTAAACTCACACTTCAACTCGATACGATCTGGAGACCTGCAGAGAGTAGTAGATTAATTAACTTTGAAGGAAGTTTAGGGACCAAAATCAACGTAGTTAACTTAAACGCAACAATTTTTGATTTTCCACATAGTTAGCTTGCAACCTACTCAACAAGATCAATGGAGGACGGGGTCATTGAAGGCATTATTAGGATATTTGTACAGCCTACAATCCAATGGCAATAAAACGGTAATAAATCCTGCTTGCAATTGCATGTGAAACACATTTCTGTGCATGGGGCCAGATTTGATGGAGCAAAGAAATAGAAGCAAACCATGATATATATAATCTTCTTGTCTTTAGAAGCAGCCGTAGTTTTATTTGAGCCATGACTTTGTCATCATAACAACCCCAAATGCCTGGCACTACTAGTCTACAACTTTCATTTCATGAGACCGAAAAGGAGATGTGAGCATGAGGAGTGTTCATACTTCTTGTAATTCTCGTTCACACAATTATGTCAAAGGCTGCCCATTCGCTTGTTGACTCCGCAACTACGGAAACATGGAAAAAAAAACAAGGACCAGATGGTAGACTACGTACGTACGTACTGGAGCTTTATGGTGGGTAATATTTATGCTGCTGAAAAGGAATACAAGCAGATGAAAAAGAGAAAAGAAATGCTTTTCATTGCGACCATGGGACAAATTAGAAATACGAATTTCATGAATTCCTTCCTTTTATGGATGTTTTTGCATTTTAAGGGAGGCTACGAATGCCTTTCGTTCTCGCAAGACTTTTAAACTCTATATATGTCTGCTTCCTTTAACTCATAATTACGGCACATGCCTGCAGGCACACAAAAGCTAAGTGGGGAGAGAAGAAATTAAAGCAAGCAGCCTATTAAGGAGGGCTTGTGCATGATTTGACAGGGTAAACATCAGAATTATTACATGTCCCAGAAAGGAGTCGTGTCGTGCTTGATTTGAGCCTACCCACGTAGTATCAGACATGCTTAGCTATTGCTAATGAATCTCGGACCATTAGCCTGAGTGTTTCAAGAGAAGTGACCATACATACCTCATCCACTTTTGTCCTTAATTTATTTATTTGGCATGATGATTGAAGAATTTGAAGTACAAAATGCATACTCAATATGTCGTCGAAAACAACAAATTCATTCATGTTATTCTTCTGACCTTCAAATCAGTACTGCAATTTACTCGTATCTTTAACCTGTTTACATTTTTTTTTTTCAATTGGACCATGACTTAATTGGCACGCCCTAGCTAGAATTAGAAAACACTCGTCAACCGGCTGTAGAGGTAAGAGCACGGTTTATTTTCTTCAAGTGCCTCTAATCATATGTATGATTTCATTCATAAAATGGAGCTTCTGATAATGTGTTTTTACTCTTCGACTTGCAATTTCACAAGCCAACCATATCATTACAACTCAATCGAATTGCCTGGTCCAACTTCATTATGATCTTTTCCTTGCAATGATCTGGACCCAGTTCTTTCTTTCTTTCTTTTTTTCCTTTTTTTTTCAAAAAAAAAAAGAAAAGAAAGCTTAAGAACGGATGATATATACAGAATGGGCAATTATAGCAGTACAAGCGAAGCATGCACCGAGATTAGGTGTGTACATACTTGACATGCACGGAAGCTACATCTAAATGCGGATGGAGCTGCAGGCAACATACATAATTAAGGCGAGAAAATAAAGTACCTAGTAGACCAGTATTTCTAAAGTTGCAGCATATGGATGGAGCAGATTGCATGGTGTGAAAGCAAGCTCATTTTTAGATTTCTTTCTTTCCTGGGGTCAAGAGTCGCAATTAGGCTGTGCAAATTGATGGATAAGGGGACAATGGACCGTTAGTGTAAGTGGGGTATGGCCTTTAGAATCTAGCATATGGCTAAAATGATTATTTGCCTTGAGAAGCATGACATCCGACCTAAAGGCCCAGGCACGTAGAAAGAATTTGAAGATTGAACAAGATAAGATCAAAGTCGTGAATGGGGTTTTGTCCTTTCATTATGGTTTTGGTCTCTCACCAAACGAAGGAGGCTGGCTGCTGCTGCGGCTGCTTGTTTTCATATTATCATCATCAATCTTACCAAACTCTTTCTTGAGTCCCCCTCCTTCTTCTTCTACTTCTTCTACTTCTACTTCTTTTTTTTTTTTTTTGCCTGGAATGGAAGCAGCAGAATCAGGGGCCCAAGCGCCCACCACCTTTCTTCTTGTTTTGATCTATGGCGCGGTCAACTAGTTCTACTACTTGCCTTCCAATCATTAGGTATATCGCAACTAGCTACCTACACTTGATGTCTCTAAAACTAAACAAACGGTTTTCCATTGCGTTCTGCGCCCCCCCCCCAAAAAAAAAAAAGAAAAACATACAAAAGAATATGCACGCTAAAAAGAGAGAAATAAATCATTATTGCAGTACTTTACGGGACCGTAGCGATCTTGGCACTTTTGTTGTCGTCGTCATGTTATCTGAACTTCATTGCATTAGCAATACGTAATTGGCGGTCATCAACCAAACAAGCTTCTTTATCATATCAGAGCATCAAATTGGATGGTATTTAGTTAGACGCATACTCTTGATTTTGAAGACTAGGAGAAAGGGAGGAACATTTTCAACTTGCAATTAAAAAAAAAGAAAAAAAAGAAAAAAGTCTGATCGTCCATCATTCAACAATCAACTGCATTCTATTATTCAGATATTAGATGTGTGGGCTCTGTCCGGGGAGAGGCCTAAACAGAATTGTGAATTCTCTGTGGGAAGCACGCATTGTTGAGATATCGTCCGGCTTTATAGCGCACATACTCCTGCCCAATGGACAGAAATAGGTGACCCAACTAGATTGTGTTTGAGAATGAAGTCCAAAGATTATCAAAAGCCCAGAAAGGCCCAATAGGCCGTAACAACAACTTGTTTTGAAACACCCACGTATATATATATATATATAGTCCAATCATTCCTCAATTTTTGAATGAGGCCGAATTTTTATGTTTCCTATTATTCTCTTCTAAAAATATTTCAACTAAAAAAAATGCTAAACAGAACATCCAGCAGATATCTTATTTCGCTACATGTTACCTTACCTTATTTATAACATAAAAATTAAAAAAAAAAAAAGTCTCCTCGTTTCTGTATGTTAGTATATCTCAACCCAAGGTAGTTAAAAGTCCAGTCCAGCCCAGTGTAGGTAAAAACATAGGCAGTAGGCGTGCTAAGCTGGGGAGTGTCCACCGCCACTAGATTCAGATGATTCCAGCTAAGCCCAGACAACTGAAGGCTGTGAGCTATGTTTTAGATTCTGGGAGCCACATGGCAGCCTCAGCAGCCAATCACCCATTCAACTTCCTATCCTTCAAGATAAAGCTCCTCGCTACATTTACAGGTTCCTATATGTCCATACTTTCTGCTCGACTCCAGTCACACGTCAAATAGATTGAAGAGATATTTGCCGACATGGCCTCAGCCTGTGCTTCTTCCACGATTGCTGCCGTCGCCTTCTCTTCTTCCCCAAGGCAAGTGCACTCCAATCCCTCTGCATTTCAAGAATTATTATGAGACCTAGTAGTAAAGTAACGTAGATCACAGCTTGTGCAAAACAACCGGTAGGATATACAGAAGCAGACATGTTTTGAAAGTACTTGACATCAACATGATTGGTATGGTATCAGATTCTTTTTATTTTTCTGATGAAACCAGACAACCAAAAACTATAGGAAACCATACATGTACTTAGGTAGATTGTGCAGTGTTTGTAACTTATGTCAGTAGTACGTTATACGCATACAGCTCTCAGAAGAATGGATCCATCCTGGGAGCAACGAAAGCTTCTTTCCTTAGTGGGAGGAAACTGAGAGTAAGCCAGTACACTTCTCCTCCTGCTGGAGCACGATCGCTGACCATCTGTGCTGCAGCTGCTGACCCCGACAGACCCATCTGGTTCCCCGGCAGCACACCACCCCCATGGCTTGATGGCAGGTTTGATGGAAAGCATATATGTATATATATTTTCATCATCCTGCTCCTGCAGCCTATGAATAGTTTGCAGTGTTCTAATAATTATATTCTTATAAACACTGTGATGCAGCCTCCCAGGAGACTTTGGCTTTGATCCTCTGGGTCTGGGTAAGTCATTCTCCATTCTCCTGCGACTGAATTAAGTGGTTCTTTTGCTTGGAAAGCAAGACTCGCTTTTTCCCCATTACTTAAAATACTTTCAAGGGCTTGTTGACAGGATCTGACCCAGAGACCTTGAGGTGGAATGTGCAGTCGGAGATCGTGCATTGCAGATGGGCCATGTTGGGTGCAGCGGGTATTTTTATCCCTGAATTCTTGACAAAGATTGGGATCCTGAATACGCCATCATGGTACTCTGCTGGAGAACTAGAATACTTCACCGACACCACAACACTCTTCGTCGTTGAGATGATCCTCATCGGTTGGGCCGAGGGAAGACGGTGGGCGGACATCATCAAGCCTGGATGTGTGAACACTGACCCCATCTTCCCAAACAACAAGCTTACTGGAACTGATGTTGGCTACCCAGGCGGCCTGTGGTTTGACCCTCTTGGCTGGGGAACCGGCTCTCCTGAGAAAGTCAAGGAATTGAGGACAAAAGAGATCAAGAATGGAAGGTTGGCGATGTTGGCTGTAATGGGTGCATGGTTCCAACACATCTACACTGGTACAGGACCAATTGACAACCTCTTTGCTCACCTTGCTGATCCTGGGCATGCCACCGTTTTTTCTGTAAGTACAATTCTCAAATTTCAATTAGTACCTTCACCTGAAATTATGTCCAAATTACATGGTTAAGCTAGAAACTATTGGACTGATGAGAATAGAGAGTATCATGTTCCAATGCTCAAGAGATCCATAAAAAAATTTACGCACCAAAGTTCATTTAAACGAGTGCCGCACACAGCACAAGTCCATAAACTTGGTTACTGTCACATTGACGATAGGACGAAATTAACTAATGAGTGTTGCTTTTGTCACCCTCCAGGCTTTCACCAACAAGTGAGGGAAGGAAGCAGCAGCTCAAAAGATTCAAGTGCTGAAGACACGGGGGACAGCATCATGATGGAAAACATTTTAGAACTGTGTTTTCTAAGTGATGATGTATTATTTGAAATCTTGTATTCTCTTTGTCTCTGTCTGCTGTAGAGAATACCTAATGCAGTGTACAAATACCTCAAAACAAACTCCACCCCATCATTTTGAACCCATGTTATCGAGAAAAGTAACAATAGATCCACCCATATGCATAACAGGGAAATTCCCAGAGTGACTTGGTGGACTAACTAATACAGCGGGTACATATAAGCCTCCAGATAGATAAGCATGAAGCACCAAATCTCAGGATTGATGGTGTTTACAATCAGCAAACAACATAGCCGGTATGAATGAAGACAATTTAACGTCAGCTACCGGATCGGTTTTCTTGGTCTGAACTTTGTAGGAGGCCTACTAAGATAATGAATTCATAGTCATGCATGAGCAGATGGAAAAGTTTTTCTGCCACAACACAAGTTCTTAGACCAAGCCCCCCAAATTAACCAAAGAAGACATTAATTATAACGCTATATCGCTTGCACATACTATCAAGCACAAGCAACAGGCTATCATATCTATTTCATACGTTATGGTGTCTAAAGATGCATTATAATCACCTAGATGTTGAAATCTTTACCACTTTCATAAAATCAAACTTGAAAAAGGCAAGTAATGCATAACTAAGGTACATCATCAGCAAAGATTCTACAGCAGATGACACAAGACTCCCTATTCGGGAAAGACTGCACCGGAATTGAGAACGCCACCTTAGCATATATTTGTCCAATTTTGACCTTCTTGAAGTAAATTAGATGTTTAGTAGTGTGTAGAAGATACTAGGGAAGAATATCACCGTTAGCATGAGCATGGAACCCAGGTCCAAAATGGATGTCAAGCTTTCGAGATGAACATTTTATCATGAAAATAGAAGAGTAATACAAATATTCCTTGCTTTCAAATGTCATAACAAAATGAATAGTGTTGATAACAAAAAAAAGGAGAAAAAATCAAGTCAAAGACGAAAGTAAGGGAAGGAAAGACGCTCTCTGCTCTGTTCTGCCTTTCCAATGGTTGGACAGTATGATGAATTGTAGCCTCTTTACACACAATTTTTTCACCCCCTCCCCTAGTGTAGGATAGATTAGGATATACTACAGTTGTCGTCTCCGGAAAAAAAAACACACACACACACACACAATTTTTTGATGTTTCGTAATTTCTTGCTCTGTGTCATGGACAAATGGTGATTGAAACTTAAAACTAGACATACGACCCATCATGCTTTGGCTCTCATCCAACCTACAAAGCGTTCGACCTGAACTTCTTCTAGCATCCCCCGAGTATATGAAAATGATTACTACTGGCATAACGGAAGCAAGCAGATTGATCCCACACCTCTCCTGCAGATTGATCAAATAGCTAAATTCTTAAAAAAAAAAAAAAAAAAAAAATCACCATCAGTGAGCTCCCTTACTAATAAATTAAAATGCTTTTTATTTTGCATTCTTAATCATAAGAGATGCCTAAAAAGAAAATTCTTGAACATTTCAGGAAGAATTAAACTTAGGTTTGCCAGCAAAACTAATGATCAAGGGATATCTAAGACAAGCGCATGTTAGGTAAATGTTCCCTCTTATCTTAATGCTTCACATTATTTAATTTATATTCTTAAGATGTCATCTCCTATTGATGACACCTCTTCTTATAACCGTGTTGGTTAGTTATTTACTATGTACCGGATGTGGTATCCAAAGGTTCAAAATCAACTGACACCCAAATTTAGATGATAAAAAGGGCGTAGTAATTTTATTCTGCAAATTTTCCCATTTTGTTTGCAATAAGAAGAGCCTATACGATTGCACTGCTAGACTTCGAGCAAAAGGCAACCATTGAATCCTTCCGATATTTAGAAATGCAACGAGCTCGTTATTATACTTGCTGAACTTCCTAATCATAAAGATTGCAACTTTTACGTCTTAAATGGAGCAAATGTTTAGGACTTACCCTAAATTTTAGAGGCTATTAACTTGTAAATCTCGGACCAAAATCAACCGCAGAAACGCGCTTCCTTGAAGCAATTGATAATTTGCCACAAAGCAAGGCAATTCAATTTATTTTTGGCTGGAAGAAGCACCTTGCCAGAAATCCAAGAGCTCAAGTTCTTCCCTGAATTTTCAGGCAGTAGATTGCAATTCACTATTCTCAAGAAAAGGTAGCACCAACTTGTTACTAGACTTTTGGAAACTGAAACAACCATCTGACGTAGTAGCATATCAGTTAAGACATGGACAAACTACCTTAGAGTTTTGTGCCTAATAACTCCCATATGTTTAAAGTGTTCAGCATTTAATCTGGAAAAAAAAAAAGGGTCCATGCCTACCTTCTCTCTCAACAAAATTTGAGCAAAAGAGAACCATATTATTGTATCCTTCACAAAACATCTATGATTTCTCAGCCTCTCAAGTCTTCAGGAAATGCACAATCACCAGCTTTCCAATAAAACTGGTGATACATACCAGAGTGCAGCAGAAGTTAAATTAGCCTTTCAGTCAATTTAATTGCATAAAATGTTAGCGTATATCAGTCCTATTTTCTCTCTCCTATGATTTTGCTATCTAACTCCTGCTGTATTTGTATTCCTATACGATATAATTAGTCTTGTATTCCTGTACGACGAGGATAGAGCTAGTTTTTGTCATAAAACCAGAAGTTTACAACATTCAACAATGTCTGATTGGAAACTAGACATGTGCGGGGCAGAGGTGGAGAGAATGCCTAAAAGAACGAGAAGAAGAATCTAACTTTAGAAGCAAAAAAAAGAACCAAACGAGCACCAAAGTTGAATTCCTGCAGTTATCCAAACAAATAATCAAATCTATATTTCAGACATCAATTTAGGCTGCAAGCGCCATTCAACCATTTGCGAGCATGTGCCAGAACACATTCGATGCACCATTTTTTTTTCTTTTCAAGGAAAGATGAATAATCAAATACTGCGTAGCATTCAGCAAACACCAGAACCTGCCATCATTGAACCGCTATCTATCTATTGACTCAAAAACTAGCGTTCATTTCCTCGTTACATTTTTACCTATAAGCACCCAAAAATTTTTACCATTTCAGCTACCAAAACAATCAATAACAAGCTACTCATCACAGACTTGCAAGTTGTACCAGTAGACACGGTCCAACTATAAATGTTACAGCAAATTAATTACATTACAACCTACTAAAAATTTCAGCTTTCCTCTCCCTTTCACAAGTATCAATGAGAGATAATACATCGTATAACTTTTCATTTCCTTTAAAAAATAATAATAATAAAAAGAAGTTACTCCATGTCGTACTGGTACACGAATACAAACCGGAGTAAATGCGATTGCATTAAATAACTGGTTATACATCTTAGATAGCTAATCCAGAATATATACTGCAAACCGGTTTTCAAGAAGAAGGCTGGTTGCGAGGAGGACGAGCAGATAGCTGAACCGGAATAGGGCGACCGGTCCCTGAACCACCACAGCTAGTGCAAGACCTACGACCCGACCCAGCACATGTTCGACAACCAGTGTCCCCGTCCGACCAGCGAGAGCATAGGCAGGCGACCCGGCCCGTGCCGTTGCACGTTGGGCATCTGGGAAACTGGCCCGGCCCGAACATGGTCTTAGAATCCATTACTGACTTCACCACAACGGCCCCAGCCAGAACGCTCAACCCCGTTGCTAGTTGAGTCAATACGATTGGACCCATTTCAGATGATTCCACGGATTTGCCTGTGAATGCTGAGATGCAGGAAGAGAGAGAAAATTTCTGCTAGTTTTCTCCCTCTTTATTCCGTGTAAATTTCTGCTACTTTCCTCCCTCTTTATTTCGTGTTTCTTTGATTGTATGGAACGGTGTAAAAATTGATCTTTTCGTGTTCAAGTGGTGGTGGTGGAATTGTACACGTAAATTGGAGTTAATTTGGTGGTGTGGAGGTCGGAGGCTTTGGAGTTTAGTGTGAGATGTTTTTTCTTGGAAGTCTGGGGAAGGCAATCGTTTGTCGTGGTGCGGTTGTGGGCACTGTTGTTGCTTCGAAGTTGAGCCTTGACGGTCTTCTTCTAACCATCCTCTAATTTTTGAGGTTTTAGATTTCTCTAGATTCTAAAATCTAGAAGCTCTTTTCCATCCCCCTCTCTTTCCACAATTTCTTTTGCAGCCCTTTTTGAGTTTTTGTTATTCCGAGCATAAAGTGTAAGGGAGTATGAGGAGGAGGAGGGAGTCTTGAGCGTATATGATTAGCTCGATTGGTTATTTGTTCTAAAGCTCTCCACCAGGCTAGCATGTTATTTTTGTTTCCTTAAGATTTTTTTTTTTTCAATTTTTGTTGCTAGGCGCATGATAGCATGTAATTTTTTTCAATAACAATTTGAAAAACATCCGTCAAGGGTATTACATATGCTTAAATATTGTAATATTAGGTATCATATTCGAATGTTTGGATATCAAAATCACTCAAGATTCAAAGATAATATACTAAAATTGCATGTTACTCTTTCTTTTTGAGCCCTTTAGAGTTTTTGCCATTTCGAGTATAAAGTGCAATTCAGCCAATATTTTATTACAATTTATTTTTGTAATTGGGAGTTCTTGAGCAAGTGATAATTTTAGAGGTCAAACATGTAAGGTCTCGTTTGGATTGTCACTTTTCAAAAAAATTTTAAAAAAAAAATATTCCATTTACACATTTTCTAATGAGAACTTTGTTACCGCACATGCATTACATCTCTACAAAATATTTTTTTATAAAAATTCCAAAGAGTTGTAATCCAAACAAACTCTAAATATTTCTTGTGCGATCTCAAAGAAGCCTTTTTTTTTCATCTTTTATTTATTAAATAATTAATCCCTACCTCAAGTTACGAAGAATGTTCCAAAAATGTTGAGCGAAAACGAAGGAATTCAACTGGCAAAAAAAACAAAAGGTCACGGTTGTGGAGAGTGGGATTTGAACCCACGCCCTTTCGGACCAGAACCTTAATCTGGCGCCTTAGACCAACTCGGCCATCTCCACCTCGCTGATTTGACATTTGTTTTAAACTGAAATTTAATATCAATTATTTATTTGTGTTTTTGAAGATTACAGCATTTTTTTGCTCTCTTTAAAAAGTTATACGCATATACTTAGTCAGACATTATTTTGACTTGTTTTTATAGATTCAGGTACCATCCGGCTTTCAAAAAACTCAACTTTCTTTTTGTTGAGTTTGGTCAATCAATTTCGGCAGCGGGGTGACGGCAAATTGTGCGTACCAGTTCTGAGAAGTTCTCTTTGGTTTCTGTCCAAACCAAGGCCAGAAAAAATTGAAAAAAAAAATGGAAGATGAAAGAAAGATCATATGGAAATGGATTAATTTTCTGTACACTGATAACGTATACATTGTCATGTTTAAATGAATGTCACATATACTAAATTTGAATTTCAAATCTAAATTTTACTTATGTGACATTCATCTAACCATGATAATAGATATAACATTTACTCAATAGAAATATGGCCAAAGAAAAGAAACTATGCGCCTCCACGTGAATGGGCTGGTGGTTGGCGCCTCTTTCTCGGGACCGTTAGGTCTTGGGGTCGAACCTCCGCAGCAACATCAGTTCGCCGTGCATTTAACGTGCTAGATCCGGTTGGGACGCTGGGCCGGGCCGAAGTGGGGATTAGTCGGGCCGCCTTTACGGACTTGACCCGGACACCCCACTCCGTCGACAAAAAAAAAAAAAAAAAAGAAACTATGCTATGAAAATCTCACTCGGGACAAAAATGTTCATCATTGCCGCTAATCCAGGATGCCTACAAATCGATACCATCGCACCATCTCTCGTAAGTTCTTCGGGGCGTTTATTTGCGTTCACATCATAAAAAATGCCGCTACGATCGGACCCCTTACCCAAGGGTTTTTCTAAGAACAAATTTTGCCGTCAAGGAGGGGCAAAATTCAAAATTTCCAATTGTATGACAGGAAAGAATAAAGGACTTGAAAAGTCTCCAAGTAACCGAGTCAGAAAACTTGTCTAATATTGATGTTGATCCTTGAAGATCTAACATAATCAAGGAAAGGAAAAGAATCTTCTCTTGAAAATTGTGATTCCAAATCAACTATTTCAGCACTTTCTGTGTTAGTGAAGATCCTAGGAACACCTGCAGAATAAGCAACTGATTCAGCAGGGGAATGCTTCAAAAGACCAATAAACACTGTAAACTCTCTGGAGAAGAGTGCATCAACTGACCCTTTACATTTAAGAGGAGACGCACTCAAGCACCAAAATTTGAAGTATGAAGTTACAACATTTAAAGAAAAAAATGTAAGATGAGACTGCAATTGACATGGTAATTGCTGTTCACCGGAAAACCGAGGGTAAAACAGACAACAATAGCACTGCAAAGTCAGAAGAATTGGGATGATAAAAAGCGGGCATAACCTTATACTTGCAAGTCATCAATGAATCCTCATCCATGAAAGAGACTACACACTCCCACCCAAACAGCGAATTATAAGACAATCTTTATGCAGATGCCTTTTGAAACCAGTCACAACAAAAACACCAGAAGTCAATCTACAAGTATTGCTTCCATCACGACAGTAACAAGTGTGATAAATTTGGTCATGAAAATGATAACAGCAACACCCAAGAAGACTCTTGAAGATATCTGCCCTAATTCCATAAACACGAAGCATAAGATGATAGACTCCACCAGATGAATCTCATGATTAATGAAAATGAATCCTCCTGAGGTAATTTAAGGAGCTTTGAGGCAAGCAGAACAATTGGTCCATGTAGTTCAGGATTTACAGGACCTCAGCCCATTCAGCTGATGATTCTCTCAAAAGTAGTGAACTTCAAATAGTCAGATCAAGGAAACAAAATAATGGGAGTCACCAAAATATGTGCACAATCTTCATTTATGACTAACTAACCTAATTATTATGTGTGGCAAAATTTGACAACTTGAAAGACAATATCAAGCATTACTCAAGAGTTTATGTATATCAATTATAAGAAAAGCAAAAGAGAAACGTATGGATCTTGTATGAAAAAAAAAAAATTCCAATATTCACAACCAACAAAGAAGAATGCATAACAGAAGCTGTATGCTTTTCACTACCATGAAAGCACTCCCTCGCTTCTCCAGCCATAAGTACAACATCGCCACTTCTAAGGAACATTGCAAGTGGTGGATCCTCCCTAGACTTTCCCCCAAGAAGAAAAATAGCTTTGCAACCCAAGCTGAAAGAGAAAAATTGATTGTTAGGTACTAACATTTTAGCATTCTCACATCCAGATTAAACAAAGAAAAAGAATAATAACAAAAATGAACAAAACAAAAGCATAAAACCTTATGCTGACAATCGGTTTACTCCAATCTTTTTCCATGTCATCGAGGTGCCCACCCAGCATATCTCCTGTAGAGTATGGAAAAGCTATTGTTAATGGTTGAACAAGATAGATTTTTGTAGTATAAGGTTATACAAAGAGAGTGATAAAGTACATGCTTAAGTACGGTAAGAATAGATATATCACACAAGATCTAGGTCAGACTTGTGCTGCAGTATACCCATTTATGAGCAGACGACAAGGAAGCCCTCAGGACACTGATGAATTCATAATACCTAGAGCAAAGTAGTTCACTATTGCAGCTTCTGGCTGGAAATCTTGACCAGGAGGCATTGCAGGCTTGGCCAACCTTTTAGCAAGGCAACAAAGAGCCTCAGGTATCTTGATGTGAGGGAGGGAAACATTATAGCTCCTCTAGAACATAAAACATACCAAAAGGAAACAAGAAATCAGCAATTAAAGTGCTAAAGAAAAGGTGAGGCTCAATTGTCCATGAGTAGTCAATAGACAAGTTACATGAAATTGTGAAACGGTTAAGCAATTCAAAATCATCACCTATATGCAAGAGATGCTATTTCAAAATCAACAATCTAGATGAGAAACTGCATAGAGAACACCAAAATAATTAGCCTCACATGTCTACAGTTCTTATACATCTCCCCCTCCCTTTTTCATTTGGTAAGTGGTCATACACTTACAGATACTGCCTCAAGTAATAATATCATATAGTAGAAAACTACAGGACATTCTTTTCTCTAGTTTCTCATTTTCATGTTCTTTGCTCATAAAAAAAAAATTATGCTCAAGCAAAAAACATAAGCAAGCCAAATGAAGTCAACCATATTTAAGACAAATGACACAAGCAAACAGAAAAGTTAAACTTAAATGACTTGTTTGGGAAAAAAGATCTCTAAGGCCTTGTACAATTGAAAAACTATTCAAGACATCAAATTGAGGGCAGCTCGAATGAGGGGTATAAAACCTCTTTACAGGAGCAAAGAGTTAAAAGTATCAGAACACATGATGATGTCCCGCTATGAGCATCACAGAAAACTAACTAAACCCAGGAAATCTGAACATATGCAAGTTATCTAAGGATAAATCCACGCCGAACCTGAACCTATGACCAACATTCTGCTTTGAGAATAGACTTAGCAGACACTGATTGCCAAGTTTCAAAGAAACAGCGAAAACCATACAAGTCCATGTACAAGAGCACAATGGGGCGAAGAAAGCAAATGGACCTTAGACCAGTCAAATTGCAGGCCAAGGGTGCACCAACGCAACTTCCGCAGCAAGACAGAGGCTGACACTGATTTACATGCATCTCCTCTGCATGATTTATCTAACTCGCCAGAGAATTTCCACCGCGGAGTAATTTGGGCATCATGCATAGAATCAATCTCGGAAACTATATCCCTTGGCTGCTCAATTTCAACCAAGACTCTTTCTTCTTTGGCAGCAGCAAACAAGTTCTCTAGAGGCCCGTAAATAGCATTATGATTCGTCCAGTTAGGTGGTTGAGGAAAACTTGCTAAACTCTCTCTTATCCACTGGCATTGCTCCTCAACGCTCAAAGCCCCCGGAATGAAGTAAAACCCTGAATATATAAGCAGCAGCTCAGAGCATCTTTCAACCATCAGAGGCACACAACAACAATACAGACTACAGAGAGTGTCACTTCACGAAGATCCTTCATGAAAGAAATTTGCATACCAGGCCGACTATCCAAGCCGAATACAGGTGTGCCGAAACTGGATGTAAGTTTGAAAACTCCAGCTGGAAGTTCATTATTCTGATTATAGGATTCTAAAATACACTTGAAATCAATGACCTCCGACAAATCTACAGCTCTCGGCTTCTTTTTCCTAAATTCGAGGAACGTAAACACAAGTGCGCGAATTTTTCAGCAAACCAGAGGAAAGAAAATTCGATGAAATGATAATCTAAAGTAGAATTAATACCTCTTGGTGTTAGCATTATCGTAGTAAAGTTTGTATTTCTTTTCTGCTTTCCTGAAAGCTGTACGCTCCGAATCGTCGACGGCTTTATCCGACCCGTACATATTTCAGTGCCCTGCTAGTGCGACCTCCCTAGCTTTCGAAATTCGAATTGGATGATGGATGTTATTGCTCGCCCAAAACAAAGAAAATTGCTCTAAAAAGATTTGGAATTAGATTGAAAAGAAAGAAATAACTACAACTACTCCTCGTCCAAAAATTAGGTCCCCTTTTCTTTCACCAAGGTCTGCTGCTTAAGCGGATCAGCCAAAAAATAGAAAAAATGATTTCCGCTTTGGTAAATTGGTGATCAGCTGTACCTCAGAGTGCCATGCGGCGAAGGTTTGCAGTTGGCCAAGTTACAGACTTGCAGGCCAACACTCCCGGTCTAGGTTCCGATTGTTTTACCCATCTTGCCCTTCAAGATAAAGGAAGGTAGGACTCTATTTTTTTTTGGTAATAGAAACTAGAAAGGGTACAAAGTGCAGTATAAGACTAAGAAGACGTAATGGAATACAGCCTATAATTTATAATTTTAAAGTGAAAAACTTTTTCTTCTTTCTCTTACATTTTAATTTGCACACACGAATCATTCAAATTAATGTGCTTCTAATCAAGCAATCATGAACAACATCTCCTGAGCGAGAGTAAAATAGACTGTAATAAAATATTAAACCAAGAAATTGAATATCACTTTATTTTTATATATTTTATTGTTATTACAAGTACGTATTAATCTAAAATGATATGTTTCCATGATATTTAACTTCTAATTTTATATTATATGTCGGATATTACTATCTATGTATCATTACAAACAAAAAATCCATTTAGACTTGAAGCGAATACTTAAGGGTTATTTTTTTACATACCGTTTGTTTTCAATACATTTTATTATTGACGATCAAATATTTAATAAAAGTTCAAAGTTAAAGTTAGGCAACTTTTAATTGCAACTGTTATTGGTATTTTAGTATTCCAAAATCTCAAAATCTATTATGAACTACATATTACTCACAAAATTTAAAAAAAAAAAAGGCCCCACACACAACAATAACAAGGGCAACTTTGTCTTTTAGAGAAGGAGGACAGTGATGCGCAGCCACGTTGCGAACTGAAAATAAAATCAGCATCCTAATAAAATAAACCGTTTCCTAATGCTTGTGGCATAGAAGAAAGAACCGCCTCATTTTTCCCTTAATCTCGGGAACTTTTCAGCTTGAGGCACACATAAATCAGCAAATCCGAAAAAAAAAAATAATAATAACGATCGGAGGAATTCAATCAAATTCGGAAATGGCGTGCAGGACTGTGTTCAGAACTGTATTGACAGAAGCATGGCGACCTTTGCCTGGAAAATTAACATCTTTTTCCTTTCCAGCCCAAAAAATTCCAACGACTAATTTGAGATGTGGCTGTAATGTTCCCAAGACTCGAAATTTATGCATTGGGAGGAGAACCCGTCATCCCAATTGCTCCGATAATGGAAACCCGTCACCTTCATCTGCAGATGACCAAGACCAAGACCCCCCTCAAGAAGCTGTTCTCAAGGCTATTTCAGGTACAGCTATGAACTTCCTTCTTGTTCCCCCGATAGTCATGTCCTTTTTAGATTATCGTATTTAGTGGGCAAATTTTCCAAGGTGATTTATCCATGTGAAACTGTAAGTGATATTATTGTTGTGCAATAAAGATCAAAATTTGCGTATTACGAGCTAAGCTGAGCCTTGTTATGGAGAGTAGCATGTGTGTTCAATCTGAGAGCTTTTATTGAACACCATATCTGGCTAGAGAATATAGTCATGAATATATGTTTGTATGTGTGTTGTGGGAGTTGTTAATTGGGATATTATCTGGAGGGTCTACAACTTTCATTGTCTTATAAGCATAGGAAAAAATGTGCTCCCCTTTGCTTGGGATGGTGTTTAAGGACCGGCCTTCACTTCAATTTGGAGTTTGCCTCAATATCGTTTTCACGTATAATAATGAATCATTTACTGTAAGACTGAAGCGGGCTTTCCCTATACGAGCTGAGTGCTTCTTTAGATAAGTTTTTAGGGGATTGGTAGGCTTTCCTATTTTACTCAATTCTCAACTGCACTTTCCTCCACTTACCGAAATCCCAAGGCATTATTGAATACCTACAAGTTGTTAGAAGATTACATAGTGTGTGAAGAATATCTTGCTAAGTTTCATCCAATTCTATTCAGAAGTTTCGAGGGCAGAAGGGAGGGTAGGACAAACGACAAATGTGGTCATTGGAGGTACAGTAACAGATGATTCAACTAATGAGTGGCTTGCTCTAGATAAGAAGGTATGTTAACCTGAGTGCTCTTCTCATGTACTGTATCAACTTGTGCATTTGAGTTGCAAAAGATAAATTTTCTCAATTTTCGATGAATACCTTTCCAACAAGCTGATGGATTTTAGCTAAGATACAAGTCCATTAAGCTCATTCTTAAGTAATGCAAGGATTTTTAGATGTAGACAGTAGAGGATTTGTAGTTTCACTAGCTTTTTTTCTAACATAAAGAATTTTAAAATGCTTGGCCATTGATGCTCATTGAACTTGAAAATTAGGTTCTGCGCTGGTATCCTGCTTGTGGCTATTTCTGGAGATGAGTATGATGCTATTTTCCTACTTTACAGGTGAATTCCTACCCAACTGTCCGAGGGTTCACAGCTATTGGAACTGGAGGTGATGATTTTGTACAGGCTATGGTTGTTGCTGTAGAATCAGTAATTCAACAGCCAATACCTGAGGTAATAGAATGTTTCATCTGCTAGACATCATATAGCATGAGGTTCTGTGGTTATCTATTCAAGCTTTGTGTTTAGGATGAGGAGCAGACATGAATACTGTGGCTTACAGTAGCTAGATTATGCTGCAAATGGCATTTTAATGGTTTGAATGAAAAACCAATTTAAGACAATCGTGAGGATACCGTTTAAAATCCTTGACTGAAATCTGCATACTGTTTTATGAACTGCATCTAATGTGCACTGGGTTCAACTCCTCCCATAGTCCAATTTGATGAAGGACATTATTTGCTCGACTTCAGTAGTTATTGTGTCATGTTCAATGTATGAAGACAATGATCTATACGATAAGTGATAAAAATACTATTCATTTAATTTGAAACTTTACTAATTTTATTCTTTTCTTGGTGTATCAAAATGTGTCTTCTTATATTAGAATGTTTGATGGATTTGGAGTCAGGTTTTGGCAGACATAACTTGATAAATCAGAGTCTGGGTTGGTTCTTCATATATTCAACAAAATCAGAACATTGAAAAAATGGTCCCATATGGTTGAATGGATATGCTCGCTTGCACTACTCGTGCAAAATTTCTAGTATAGAGATGTAATTCTTGAAATACTCTGAGGGAATTGCACTTTAAGCTTTGATTTTTCCTAATTTGAGGTTGGCACAAATGTGAGAAGGTTAGGTAGCAT
Source organism: Coffea eugenioides (assembly GCF_003713205.1). Lineage (NCBI taxonomy): Eukaryota > Viridiplantae > Streptophyta > Magnoliopsida > Gentianales > Rubiaceae > Coffea > Coffea eugenioides. The sequence continues at coordinate 46,128,727 of NC_040045.1, read as the reverse complement.
CCTGTAAGCTGAATAGCTGAAATGCTTATTTCATGCTTAAAGTGGTGTGCCATCTCTTTGCTTATCAAAATTGATAAACTGTCTACTATATGATTAAATTTTTAGTGTTAGGAGGTGTGTGTTGGCAATCTGAGCTGTTGATTTTTTTAGACTGTTGCAGTTGGCGCATTACTCACAAGTAGTGAAGTATTACCTCTGATGATGCCATTTTTCTCATTATATGTATGTCTGCAGTGATTCTGTTTCCTGTGATTTTCCTGTTCTGACTAGAAGGTGATTGTACTATGGTATGAGAACCTGGAAGCTTAAGAATAGAAAAGTAACAAGAAGTATGAAAGGTGGTTTGCAATTTTTTCAACTCATAAAATTACTCTGAACTTGCATGCTGAAGTATAAGAGAGATTAGGATGGTGTTTCTCTAACTGAACAAGGTCTTGAATATGGTTGAAGTGTCTGCTGAAAAATTATGAAAATTTTATACTACTACTTGTTTATCTGGGAATAAGCTCATTAGATGTTAGTCCCGAAATATCTGGTTGCCAAAAAATAACTAAAGTGACTGTATGAAGGGAGAGAATCAGATATTTATGCAGAATTTGGTTCACTTTTAAAGATCTCGTGGAATGTTTGATAGAAAAATTTATTTTTCTTAGTTACGTTGATTTTTTTTGGTTTTGAGATGAACCTTTTCAAAAGTAATGAGACATACTAACTTAATTATAAGTACACTAGGTCCTTGGTACAATGTTTACTTAGTCCTTTCTGCTTTGTGACATGGATAATTAATTTCTGCTAGTACATATTCTTCGGATCTTGTATAAAATGAACCCTTCTATGTATGCCTTAATGTGCCAGTTCTTTCTTTCTCTTTACTGTTATTCATTCATTTTGCACTTTGGCCTTTGGAATTTGACTGCAAGCTAGATTTCAAGATTAGCTAAATCAAATAAACGAAAGGTAAAGGCAAAGAAATGTTTATTACTGTTTAAGTTTAGCTGTCAGATGTCAGAATTAATCATCTTTCCCAAGTGCAATATCCTTTCCTTTCTGCTTTTTTTTTTTTCTTTCATTTTTGGTTTCAATTAGAGGGTAGGACTTTTGTTTTATTTTGAGAGTTTTCAAAAGGATAGTTCAGCATTTCCATTCTTCTTTGGTAGTTTTTTGGGCTAGTTTTCCGTCTTTCTTGTGAAGTCCCTTACAATGACTACCGATTTATTTTGTTCAATTAGAAGACATTAGGCCAAAATAACCAAGATTGAGTAATCTTTTTTTTAAATGCTTGGACTGTGAACTTTCCATATGCTTTTACTTTTTAACAAAGAATTTTGCTAAATTTTTCTAGTTATTTCTTGTTATCAACTGTTTCTGCCTGCTGCATCCAGGGTCAGGTAAAGCAGAAACTATCCTCTAGAGGCAAATACGTGTCGGTAAATATTGGACCTGTCCAAGTTGTTTCAAGTGAGCAGGTCTCTCTCTCTCTCTCTCTCTATATATATATATGTGTGTGTGTGTATGTATATACGCATGTGCGTGTGCACGTGCATGCATATGTGTCAGGAAGCCACGTCTTGTTTAAATTTTCTTTATGCAGTGAAATAAACTATTCTTTGATTCAAAAATGTTGGTAGATACACTTTCTTGCTGTGTCTGAGCAATGAGGATTGGTCAATGACTTTGAAGGCTTTCTGACGCGTAGATTTTTTTTTTTTTGGTTATTGTAGATCTAGAATCTAGTAACTTCGTAATGGTTAATCAACTGGTATGTGTACGCTACTGCCTGAAAAAAGCATACGTTGCTTTGTACTCTTAATTAACGCCAATTGGCTAAAGAAAACCTGGCAATTGTTATTTGCGTTGATATATGTAATGTTACGTGCTCACGCACTAATCAGCGTCATGACTTGATTCGATTTGATTGTGCATCCAGGTCCAAGCTGTATACAACGCCATGAGGAGAGATGACAGGATGAAATACTTTTTGTAGATTGGATTCAAATTGACCTCTGTATCGCGTATAGTGCACTAATTCTCATTAATCTCTACCTTCACCCTTATTTTTACCTTTCCATGGTGATTTTTGCTTGGCTTACAGAAATGGTCTCGGTCAAGTGATCGGCTTAGGCATCATTTGGTTCATAAGATGTAAAATTGATAAACAGAACCCAAAACTTGGATTGAAGCCGCGTGTTTAAGAACATGAAATAAAAATTGGGTAAAAGGAACAAGATAAGATAAAAGAAGTCGGGTGCGCGAGGTGCTTGAAACTTCTTCAGTACTGGCGTCTGGTTTTTGGCGTTCTGATCATAAAAGCATGCATGTTCAATTTGGCATGAATACCTTGTATTCTTCCCAAGCGTTTGTGAAACGACAATTTGGCATAGCACAGCAGGACTGTGCTTCGTTGCTTGATAGTAAATGCGTCGGTCAAAACTGTCATTTTGGTGTAAAGATACTTCGTTTTCGTGGTGGTCATCACATAAACATCATATGGCAAGGCAAGAAAATCTAATTAATGGTCAAATTTACCTTTTGTTTTTCTTTTGCTCTTTTGGCTTTTCTTGAGACCTGAAGACGGGACAGCAGATATGAAGTTTCCGTGCAGCATCATTTTGGCCGGAATTGATGGTGAAAGTTGTGATTGTAAAAGGGTTTACATGATGCTACCTAACATAAGTACATAACACAAATACAAATGAGTAAAATAAGCTTCTCTAACAGATTTGACTCGCTTTCTCGTCTCGCTAGACGCGAGTTCTCATCTTCTGTCCCTACTGAAACATAAAGGTGCCAGCGCTCACCCAAATATCAAGTATAGAAACTGTTCGGTCGTCAGGTGATCGCTGACTTGCTTTCATGGCCAAAATAAATACTAGTACTAGCTTAGATTTGTAGTCAAGTTGGATACTTGCAAGAAAGAATAATGCAGCTACTTGAGTGTATGTGTTTCTATCTCTTGACAGAAAAAAAAAAAAAATATGCAGCTAGATCTATTCTTGACTAATTTTTCTGTGCACTTGATGCATCATCTTTTTTTTTTTTTTTTGGAATTTAATGAAGCACTCAATGATATGGTATAGTATTTGCTTCAAATCTAACAAGGGAAGTCAAAGTAGTCATTTCTGTTAGTTGTATAGTAGATCTTAGTAACCATATCAAACCTGCAGACATTATGTATTAAGCCTTCGAATTATCGTTATGCCGATTGGCTTCTTTTGCAATATAAATACCGTAAATGGCATTCAAGATGCCAATTCCCTATACCAACAAGAACACCGATAGGCACCAGCAACCCCCCCCCCCCCTTCTCTCTCTCTTTTTGTTGGATAAAAGAAGACCTATCGCACGGAACTAGTTAGCTTTTGGAATAATATATTGTCACACTTTTGTGATGTGAAATACGTGCGATAAAAAAATGAAAATTGTATTTATGATGCAAGTTAAAAAATATTTGAACTTTTTTTTTTTTTCAGAAATCAGGCTTACCAAACGGAGATGCCTCTTTGAACAAGGTTGAAGTACAAACCAGAGGCATGATATCAAAATGGGATCCGAACCAACAATTCCATTGCCATTTCTTTCTCTTTTTTTTTTTAATATAGTTTTCGTGATAAGTCTAATATAATAGTAATAGTAGTATAAATTATCCAATTGATAATATTAATGTTGTTTTTTTTTTAATTGCCAAATCTGGTTCAAGCAAAGCGACCTGGAAAATTGTCGTCAGCATCAAAAGATTCCGACCTGCTCCCACCAAGTAGGACCTGTCCATCGTTATGCCTTCTAACGTATTGAAATGCTCCAATGGTCACTATCGCTTCAATGTTAATTTATTGTTGGTCGCTTATCTTCTTCAATATGAAATTAATTTCCCTATTATATGTAAATTGGTGGAGAATTTTGGCGCCTGGTCTAGATCAATGATTTGTGATGAATTCGATCTTTTTCTTTTCTTTTTTATTCTAATCCGTCCATTCAAGCATGACTAGATTCATACTTACGAAGGTCTAATTCTGCGAACATTGCAAAAGTACCTTCACCATTCAATCCCAATTGTCAAAAAGAAGGGTGCCTCAAATAATCGTTTAATTTGTCTTGCTTGCATTAGTTTGATTTAAAAACAAAAATGAGATGATGCAAGGAAATCTTTTTTTGAGCTTGAAAGAAATGTAAAGTAGAGGTTTGATCTCTTAAAGATGTCAACTCTTAGTTGCGAAGGATGATCTTAAATCTTATGTAATCTGATGTGCCAAGACTCAGTAGTTTGGCTCATTCTTAGCAATAATTTATGAACAAAACACTAAACAAATTTAACGTTCAATCACTGTTTCATATACATTTCCAAGTCATGTGGTCATTGTTGTCGTCAGTGTCGGCTTTTCTCTATTTGTCGCGTGCTCTGTGAATATTATTAGGACCAACTGAGCATCAGGTGATGTTTGTGCAGAGATAAAAACTTGTTGGTTATTTGCTTCCCCTCCATTCCCTTCCTTTTCTTCCTTGTTATTAACTTCCTTTTGATTTTCTAATGCATGTTGAGCAAATTAAGCATGGGAAGCTTTGAAGATCAGGGAACTCTATGTCGTTTAAGTGGAGAGTACAAGGTAGAATTACTTCTTTCTCATTTTCCAAAACAAACTTTCAAAAACTTGTTTGGATTCTGATTCATAGATTGTTTTGTCCAATGCTATAGGATATGTTAGACAATGAATTTGGAGAAATAAGGTCACCAAATCAAAGCAGACCAGCCAGCATGGTGATCAAGGCAAGTTAAGGGCTTATTCTTTCTTTCCATATTCCATATAGATTAAGTGTTTTTCCCGGGGTTTTATTGTTAGATGTCCGGTGTTGGATTCTCACTTTGATAGAATGATGATTCTTGATTGTGCGTCCAATGATAAAACAGAAAGCACATGCAGTAATTCCAGCTCACTTGGTAGCCGAAGCAATTTCCACACTCCATGGCCTTGATCTAAGATGGTCAGGACCAATTACGCCCAGCGAAATGCAATATGTACAGCAATATGTCTTTGCAAAGTATCCTGAGTACTCCAATGGCCTCGTGGAAGAAGGAGACGAGATTGATCTGTACAAAATCTGCGTCAACGAAGAGTCTTCAGAGAACATGCTTGAGGACGGCAGGGGAAAGTCCCCCAAGAACATCGGCGCAAGGGAGTCATCTTCGCCTTCTTTTGGCAGTTCTACCGCTGATTTGGACAGAAAGCAACTGGAGCCCTCAAGATTACTTGACATCCTCAGTAAGAAGACTTCTCTTCAGGGGAATTTTATTTCAATCCCTGAAATACAAGTTCGTAATCGAGCCTTGCAGCAGTGTGGGCTAAAAGAAGAAGAATACTTGGTTCTTTTCGCTCCTACCGTCAAAGAAGCCACCATGCTGATAGGAGAGTCGTACCCTTTCTTCAGAGGGAACTACTATATGACCATCCTTGGAGAAGAAACTGATTCCATAAGGACATATGTCGCATCCAAGGACTCTAAGACTATCGTAGCACCAGAGACTTGGTTGGACTTGAGGATTAAGGGTTCACAGCTTAGCCAGTACTTCAGGAGAAAGTGTAAATACAATCCAAAAGGTCTTTTTGCTTACCCTGCTTATGTTAACGACACCCGTCACTCGATGCATTGGATCTCGGAAGCACATAGGAATTCTTGGCATGTACTTTTTGATGCAACTGCATTGGATTTTGGGAAAGATCGGCTGACCCTTGCGCTACACAGGCCTGATTTTGTGTTATGTACAGTTGAGAGTACACGTCCTCAGCCGTCCAGAATCACTTGCCTCTTAGTAAGAAGAAAATCATTCGACACCTCAGCACCTTCAGCTTAGCAGCAGCTCCTGGATGACTTTTTGTAAGTGGTGCGAGGCAGAAACCAGCTGTGTACCATTTTACTTATTTCCGAGAACGAGGAGTCGTTGTAAAATGATTAGACTATCCGCTCTTTCTATGAGGGGCGAAACAAAGAGCAGTTTCTTGTTATCATTGCCTGCCTTATTTCAAGATGCGTTAAATAAACAGTTGCTTGCAACATAAACAGTTTCTTGTTATGTTATCCCATAAATCCAGAGGTCCTTCAAACTTTGAGACCGTGATGATCAATCCCTTTTTTGAGTTGTTATCAAGTTCCTCGTAGTTATATATACATGATCTCTGCTGTCTTGAAACCATGATCTAATTTGTGAACAGCAGTCCCCTTGTTTTGTAGGATTACCAAAGTCCAAAAATGCTTGAGCTCGTCATGACTGTCAAAAGGGGCAGATCGAGGTGCACGTTGTTCGCCAGAAAAAACTCCCATCATAGACATGGTTCAAAGCCATGGTAGCGGTCGCGATCACGGCCCGAACCATTTTACATCGGTCTCGGCATATTAATCGCGATCTTGGCGAGACACAAAATTTTGAAACATTTAATATTCTAAAAATTATGAAAAAAAATGATAAATAAAAATAATTTAAAAAATTAGCAAAAATAATAAAATTCGAATTGATTCGAAACAACTCGACCGTTTCTATCCATTTTGGAAACGTCTCAGTCAAATTTTCAGCGATCTATTTTTTCGAAATCATCTCGTCCCGATCGACCGAATCGTCTCAGTCTGGCTGAGTCTTTGAACCAATCGAGATGGAGAACCAAAACGTGCGCTTTGCTTTCACAGGCTGTATTCTCTTACTGACATTTTATGTCTGAACTTTAAAGTATAATTTTGTACGGCCTACCAGTAAATACACATTTAATATGCGAACTTCGTCGATCACTCAGTGGATTAGTATTTCAGCATCGGACTTTGACTTTAAACAACCCTGATACGCTTGTAAGATTTGGACAAATAAACCCTTTTTCCTTTCTCTTCTTTTGTTTTTCCTCCACTATATAGGCCAATTTTTTGGGAATTTTGTGCTGCAGCTGCCCCGACTCTGGACCAAAAGCAGTAAAACCTTGGAACCTGTATCTATATTTTAGTAAATGCTCTGGCACCAAGAAGACAATTAGCACCTATGAAACCAAATTATTTTGACTTGGACTACTGAATTTTCCATTCGTCTTCCTCTAAAAACATAACAAATTTTCAAACTCTTCAGAGTTCTTAATCACAGAGCAGAAACAACCTAACAAAAGATGGTTTTTGCGAGCGACTTATTCAGGTACATAGGCATATTAAAGTTAAAAGTGGTGAACAACTGGTGAAGGCAGCAATTTTGCACGCTTATAAAGCGTTGATCAGCAGCAAGGCCACTGGTCTCTGTCTAGCAGGAACAAGTCGCTGTATTGCAGCTATATTTTATTTAATAACACTTTGCCCTTAGAACCGGTGCCTTATCTCAAATTTATTGCGTCAGATCAAAATATGCATCACGTTTTTTAATAGTCGAAAATGATCATCTCGCGACAAGCAAATTGAAAGCTACTCCGACAGAAATTGCCACAAATTTCTACGTGTTCTTGTATCCTTTTCGAATTTTTCCTTCGGATGGTCAATAGTTTCGAAAATTTTGATGAGTTCCAATTTCCAGCTAAACCAACACTATCCTTGATTCCTCTCTCTCTCTCTCTCCCTCTCTCTCTCTATTTTTTTTTAAGCTGTTCAAACCAAAACTATTCTTAGTCGTTGTATATAAAATGTTTTTAAACTCGCACCAGAGAGTGAATTAGAAAACCTTCCAATTTGCAATTCAATTAGTTCAACCCCGATCCAAAGGTTTAATAAATTTTTAATTTATTTTTGTATTAAAAATTTTGAATAAAACTAAAAAATTTATGTTAGAAAATAAAAACTTAATAAAAATTGGTTGAACCTCCCAGTTTTTACCGGTTCAACCGATTCTTAATCGGGTTTAACCGATTCAATAAATTCTTTGAATTTTTTTTATTGAATTTGACTAGAAACATGGTCGATTCGAGGTTCAACCAATTGAACCGATCAGTCCAATCCAATATTCAAAACATTGCACATATAGATGAGGACTACTAGGGACCTTTCATAGATACAATCCGAGATTACAAACTATTCTTGTTGTATCTTAGAGTAGAAGACATGTACTAAGGGTGCTGCCAAGTCGAGTTAACCTCAAGTAGCACCATACTCAAGATCGAACTCAAAGAGTATAAGTACTACTCGAGTTCAAACTCAAATTCGAATAAGTCAGGGAGCCCAAACTTAAGCTTGACTCATGAGGATTCAGAAACAATGCCAAGTCTTATCGAACTCGAAAAACTCGACTCAAGATCAAACACTAAGTTGAAAAAATGTCAAGCCTATATTAGTCATTTCGTGTATGTGTGCATGTGTATGTATTACCATAATTTATGTTTTAATTATTTAATACAATACTTGATAGTACTTTCAATACAGCATCACCCCTAACGTGTACTATAAGCCTTTGTCCACCTATTTGAGGTTGGACTTTATTTCACTCTATCATTTCGACAGTTAATAGTAGGATGTGAAGTCGACAAAAATTACAACTAAGAGTAGCTTCATTTACAAGATCGAGTGACGTCATGTTTTTACAAATTATTACCTCAACAAGATTCATCGTGAGATATAGTAAATCACCAAATACACAGATAGTTTGCTTGGATAGGAGATTATTTGAAATAATTACTGTAACATTTTTTGTGATGTGATGTATGTGAAATAAAAATGTAATTAAAAATTGTGTATATGATGCAAGTAAAACAAAATTTGAATTTTTTATCTTGAAAATCATGTAATCCAAACACACTCAATTCTATAAAATGTCAATATTGGAATGATACACTAATACAGGTGACTTGTACACCATAAATGCACTTGAGGGAAAATGACAATAGCATCTATTTAAGTTTAAGGGATAATTTCAAAAACCTACCATGAGGTTTTCGACAATTTCACTCGACTCCCTGGAGGTTTACATAATTACAGAAACCTCCTTTGGTGTGATAAAAAGGCAAGAATGCCCTTCATTAATTGTCAACTCATTGAAAAACTCTATCAAATATTAAAGTGCTCTCATATATTATCAAACAATAATTCAAACTACAATCTTTCCCATTTAACTATCTATCATTTTCTTCTTACATTTATTTTCCTTTCAAACTCATTTTATTTATTATTATCAACCAAATGTGTATTGTCACCATTAAAAAAATTACGATACATACCAAACCACCAATACTTACATATCTGATATCTATTCCCAATTCTCAATTTTTTATTATTATTAAATAGTTTCCTTTCGGTCATTTTTGTTTCTAATTTTTGATAACCATTAGCAAATTGAAATAGTTCAATGACAAATTGAGTGCTAATTTCATTATCAAATTAGATGAAGATGAAAATAGTGACAGTGATAAAAATAATAAAAATTAAGGATAGGAAGTGAAAAAAGAACTAAATATAGGTTATACTGTTATAGTTACCATGAAAAAAAAAAGTGTTATTGGTATATATTTATAATTGTATTGTGTTTCTATTTTTTATTTACAATTATTAATATTATTCCTATAAAGAGAATTTGATTTATTTTGAACTCTGTGCCAATGGAGTATATTGGATATTGATATTAGTAGTAATGATTTAGATTATTTTGTATTAAAAAGGTGGCAGCCATGGAATTGAAATTTAGGGATATTGATGAATATTGTTATATATTAAATAAAATCTGATATTGATATGAGATTATAAGTAAACTTTTGGGTATCTAATATAGCGTTTATAATTAATACAATAGTTTGCATTAGAAATTTTTAGGTAAAAAATGAATATTATAACAAAGATAAGTGTTTATTTAATGATGTTTTTGATATTGATGGGTAGATAATAGTAATAGCAAGTAAAGATAAATGAAATAGAGACTATGAACCTTTTTTTTTCCTTTACATTTTCGTTGTGAATCATAACTTAAGGGCATTATAGAAATTTTGAGAAAAAGTATAGCTTTTTGGGTCTAGAATGTTTTTTAAATAATGAAAATAGGGGAGGTAGGTGTAATTTTTAGAACTTGAAGGGAACTTTCTGCTATTGTCAAAAACCTCAAGGGAGGTATGTGAAATTAACCCTAAGTTTAATGTTCAAATAAGCAAAAAGCCAAAGCGATTCTTGAGCTAGAAAAGGAGGAGCATCGATCATTGAATTGAGGAAGAAAAGCACCTGTGTCAATGACGATGCCATTAGGATTGATTTCCATGTGAATATAACGTTGCTTCTTTTTCTTTCTCTTTTTTTTTTTCAGTAAATTTACCATCATACTTCTTACTTCTACTGTTTGGTGTCGTAAGCCTCCCGTCTACCTACCATATTACCAACTAATTAGTCTACTGCGTTAAAACAGCTCATAAAATCAGCCCCAATATTTGACATTTTGTGGTTGAACATTGGTAACTCGGTCAACAATTAATTAGTGCTTTAATTAATGGAAGAAAATTTAGCTTCACTTTCAGTCTTATTAATCTCTATCAAGTCTCAAGACTCTCGACAGTCGACAGGCCATGCATGACTCGCGGCGGAGGATGTGATCCGACACTTCTTTATCGTAATTTGCGTGAACAATAACCCCGATAACATGCAGTTCCTACTAGAATCTTAGACGCACGAGCAAGAAGCGAAACACCAAACAGTAAATGAGAAAAGCCCAAAAGGTCATTGAACGTGAATAAGATGACGATTTCCACCTGATTTAATCACCTTCTCAAAGACCCTTTTTATTTAAGGAAAAAAAAACAAAAAACAAAACAAAGTATCAGCACTCGATACCATAAGTTCTTCAAAAATTAAAAAACCAGATGGGGATAAACAAAAAGTTCGCTAAATATCAATTACTATATGTATTGCATGCCAAATCTACATATCTAACTTAATTTGATTGAGATTATCACCACAACTAACTGGTGGAATTCTTGTTTTATTAAATTATTAGGTGTAATTATCCAATGCGAACTTGATCCAGTATATTCTAGCAAAACTGTGGGCTGGAATCTGTGGCGGGAGGTATCTCAAAATGCCAAAGCCTTCCGACGGACTTGACACGATTTTTACGACACAAAAACGTTTCTGCATAAACTTTCTCCACCTTTCGATCTACGTCGTGCAAGAACACATGCGTCACTCCCGATCCCTTCCTATTCCTTGCCATAACAGCCGCTGAATATATGGCCGCCATCCGCCCCGGCGCCTCCGCAAAATACCCTCTCGGGGCATCAATCATGATCAGGTCCCACTCCTTGTTATAAACTTCCCACGGCAACATATTCAGCGCCAACTTGCACTTCGTGTTTCCGCGGAGGAACGGTTTCTCAGCAGAACACTCCGGTTGGGACGGGTACTGTTTCAGGAGATCATCGGCCTCGGAGAGTTTAGTCCGGTACTTGACCGTGTGGGCACGAAGATACGGTGCGTCCTTGAGAACTGTGTCGACCCACTTGGGATCTTCTTCTAGGAATAACGTTGTACCACCCGGATTGAGTGAAGCCCACATGAGGGAATCGTGGCCGAGTCCGAAGACTAGGAAGTTGCATGGGGACTTAGCTTTGAGGACGTCAAAGGAAACTCGGATCTCGTCCAGTGATTGTTGCGGGACTACGCGAGATGTGGCGTAGTGGACAATAGCGTTGCGCTGGAGCGTCTCACCCGAGTATGAACCTTTTGCCAAGAAGCCCGGCATGGATTTGCAGAAAAGGGGAGTCTCCGGTATGCTTACATATGCCGCAAGAAACAGCGCTCCACCAAATAAGCAGACAACTGTTGTGCCCAGTAACCATCGCTTCTCAGGACTAAAATGGCGCTTAATAGACATATTACCAGATTTTTCCATGATCTGTGTTAATATATATGAACGGAGAAATTTAGTGTATAAAAAGAAAGAGCTGAAGAGACGGATATATGCTTCGCATGGATCTCGCTCTCTACTGTGACTCAGCGATGTTTGAGCTGTGGAATTTAGAGTTTGTTTTGGGGTTAATGACGTTTAAGGCCATGCGATTTGTCTAAACTATTGTTACACCCCTTGAAGGCTTCAAAATTTGGAAAACTATTTGACCTCAAAGTCTAACAAAAACGCATCCATTATTAATCCCCGTACAAATCTCCATCACAAGAAGATTTTTTTTTTTTTTTTTTTTTTTTGCCTTGGGTTTTCTGCCCCACTTTGGTTTTATAATCAGTCGTTTACTTTTCTTAATGAGGGTTGTATAGCTTAGGTACTAGTGAAAATAGCACAACTTAATGTTTGTGCTAATTAAAATAGACAGATGTACGGTATTGATGGTGGTGGCTTTATTAGGCTTGTACATGTGATATTTTTTTTTTTCCAGTAGTGGTACTATCTTGCACTTTGTTGGAGATGGAAAAGGGAAAGAAATTATAGAAAGTGACCCCAAAAAAATGTTTGAATATCAAGAAATCGTCGTGTTAATGCTGATTTGGCTAAAACAAAATGTTTTGTTCGTATAATTTTGAGCGATGGGATCACGAAATATAAAATATCAAAGTCAATCAATGAGAACACGAAATTGTAGAAAATTTTTGGGCGGGTAGACTGTATAGTCGTAGCAACAAGTGAGCAGCTTGCACGTCTTCTACGATGGAGCCAGGGTGATTGGACATGGATTCAGGTGGATGATTCTAGCAGCGGATGGTTTGACATGGTCGTATAGACTCAACTTTGATGGATTAATTCGAGTCTTTGCTCTTATTTTCCTCCGCGTACTAAATATCAGGGAAGTGCAGGGCCTGAAATTCCTTTTGAAGTTGGCATTGCCTACTTGATATTGAACTATAAACACAAAACTAGTTAATAAGAGTAACTAATTAGATGGGACACCTACTTCGTTTGTGCATGTCGTTGATATTTAGGTGATTTGAAACATCTTCCTGACAGCTTTGAGCCAAAAAAAGAAACAAACATAAAGTTCAAAACGCAATAACTCCTCCTCGTACGTTTGCTACACCTTAATTAGATGTTGTTAAAATCAGTCAATTAGTTAAACTCCCATGTTGTCATCACAAAAGTTTGATCAATAATGACAAAGATATGGGAGAACATAGAGTTGTTGGAACTTGGAGGGAAATAAACATCCATTCTCCCTAGTGGATACCTTTACTTGTAAACCTAATACTGACGGGTTGCAATTTTACTATTTATTTTGTAATTAATTTCTCCTATTATCTTACCAAATGTGAATTAATTGTCCGATTCTATTCACTTTTGATATTTATGTTTATTACAGGGAATTGGACGAAAATATGATGAAACTGTGCAAATTTTTCACTCCAATTGCTGTTTGGCATAGTCACATCAAATCGGGCCTTAATGTGTTCAGAAGATAAGAGAAAGACGCGTAACACTAACGGTCAATTGGAAGTGTAACGTGGCGCCGCAGACATTCCATTAGCTGATTGCTTAATTTGAATTAATAAATGTAGTTTAGCACGAGTGGGAAACATGCCAACTAGGAGATTTCCTAGCTTGATTGGTGCGGATGAAGAGGAAAGTGGAGTCAAAGTGGGGCTCTTTCCTCTGGTCTTCGTATGGCCGTATAAGACAAGGAAACAATTAGGAGAAAAAGCAGGTATACTTAGTTTAGGAGATTGATTCCTTTCTTTGAGCGGGCTGGCCGTCAGAATTAAAAGGGAGGCTAATGAAGAAGTCAAGGACATTCTTTTTTAACTTTGTAACTTTCTTTTTGTTCGGATTCCATCAAATAAATTCTCTCAATTGAGGAGAATGGATGCGATAATTTTCTCTGCAATTGTGCGTGGGTTCTCCTCAATAGGGATTAACTAAATCCCTTTTTTTAGTCAATAGGGATTAACTAAATCCCTTTTTTTTCAATCTGAATACTATATGAGTGACTTGAAAAACTTTCGTCTACTTTTCAAGTTTATAGTGCAGTAAAGATAAATTGCTAGCTACATAGATTGAACTCGAGGAAAGAAGGGAAGGACTACTACTTTCTCCCTAGAAAACAAAACAATTTAAAAGATGTTATTAGAAACTTTTTGTTTGCATTGTGATTTTTTGCCAAAAAAAAAAAATTTATGTTTTCAGTGATCATATTTTTTAATCATCATTTTATTTCACATACATTAAATTACTACAATACATTTTTATACAAAAACTTCTGAAAATAGCCATCCAAACGGGTGACTTTTGTCTCCGTCAAAATAAATTTTGTGGTTAATCCTAGTTAAATCACCCCTCCAACAACAAAAGAAAAGAAGAAGATAAAACAAAATCAATAAGCTTCTCTTTTCAACAAAAATTTCAAACACTCTTCTGTCTAGTGTTGCAAAATAAGAGCCATGTGGCAAAAGTTCAACCGCCGAAACAAATGGATCTATCAGACATAGGGAGGCCGCTATTTAGTTGGGCTCTCATTGTGGGCCACGCTTGTTAGGTATTCTTCGACCCTTGTTAGGTATTCTTCGAACAACATTTTACTTGATTATGTAACGAGGCAAAGTAATAGCCTAACCTTCTCCTTGAAAAGTGTCTAGGCCTTAATTTCCAGCCCGTCAATTGCGCGGCTTCCCACTTCAATGCTACTTATTGCAGTTTAAGGTCTAAGGTAATCTGCAGTGCTCTGTTTGACTTTTAACCTATGATTTTACTTTACTCGAGACAGCTAGAAAGTTGATATCCATAAGTACCAAACTACAGTCGTGTTTGGATTAATTGTTTTTGAAGATATTTTTTAAAAATTTTACTGTAAATGTATATATAAAAAATTTTTACTGTAAATATTTTTTGAATTATTTTTAAAATATATTTTTGAGTATTTTTATAATTTACAATTTTTTTGAAATATTTTTTTAAAAAAAATTTTACACGGCCCACCATCACCCCTCCCCTCCCTTTTCATCCCCCTCTCTCCTTTCTCTTCTTCTCCTCCTCCCCTCTATTTCTCCCCCTCCTCTTTCTTCTCCTCCTCCCCTCTATTTCTCCCCCTCCTCTTTCTTCTCCTCCCTCTTTTCTCTCCTTTCTCCCTTCACCCTCTCCCCTCTTTCCCCCTAACCCCAAACCCCTCTCCCGCTCGTGGGTGATGACTATGACTTAAACCACCACTCTAACCACGACCGTCTTGGTCGTGGCTTCTGATCGCGATTAGATTTGATCGTGACTAGGAATGTTGCGTCAATGGAGAGGAAGAAAATTGAGGGGGGGCGGGGAAAGGGAAAGAAGAAAGAAGGAAGGTGAAGGAGACAGAGGAGGAGGAAAAAAGGAGAATAAGGAAGAGAGAGGGAAGAAAGATGAGTGGAGAGAGAGAGGATAGTGGATCGTGGGTATGGGGGTGGTGGAGAGTGATGGATAGTGGTGTATTTTTTTTTATATATTTAGAGTTGTTTTTAATATATTGTATGGATATGGTGTTTTTGGAGTTATTTTGTTTGTGTATTACTATAGCATTGTATATGAAAAAATTGTTTTTCAAAAATTGAGAAATCCAAACAGAGCCACATATTTTTGAAAAGTGATATTTGCGCTCTCAAATTAGCCTTTTGCACTTTTTAGAGGCATATTGAGTGGGTTGGAATACAAGAAACTAAAATGAGAGTGCAAATATAAATTCCCATATTTTTTTTCTCCAAAAAAGAAAAAGGAAATATTTTTGGAAATCACAAATTACCAAGGGCCGGGTTTAGAAAAGAAAACGAGCACGGGCTTAATGTGTTTAAATATTATTCTAAATAGAAAGAGAACTGCCATTAAAGATGTTGATTACACTTTTAGCCGTTCCAACCCTTTCACTTACATTTTCTTCTCTAAATCATCCAATCCGTCCTTCCCCTTTCCCCCAGTGATGTTAAATCAAAACTAAAAAATAGAGAGATTCTTTTTTTTATTATTTAGTAGTGTTTTGGTCCAAAAATTTAGTAGTTTTATTAGATTCAAGGTAGCTTTATTATAAATTATGAACTACTAGTACATTAGAAAATATCTCATAATTGTCATTATTGTTTTTCCAAGTTCTAAAGTATTATCGTCGTACTCAGTTGAGAAGAATGAAAGTTTAACGGCATTACAATTTTATGATGTTAATAATATGATATTATTTATCTTCTTCCACTGCATAAATTGCTTCCACATGTATATTGCTTTATTGAAATTTATTTCCTACAATTTTAAGGTTAATTTTTGGCTTCTACAATATCATCAAAGACTGGGAAAGCTTTGTGTTGAAGCCGGTGTAAACCTGCACGCTCAACTCAGCTCAAGCCTCATTGTCAGTAGTGAATAGTGAAACTAAGAGCAGAATCCAGCAATGAGTTTGGGACTTGGGACTTGGGACTTGGGACTTGGGATTGGACTGGGGCGTTCATTAATTAAGACAGTGTGAAGTGGCGGAAATGGGAACGGGACTGGCATTGCCCACGCCGCAGCAATTGATTGGAGTAGCATGCATAGGTGTGTACCTTGTGCGCATCTAAATAGATCACCTGCATGCAATCTGCCCAATATCCGAGTGAAAGCTCTTCTCAGCTTGCAATGCTCAAAGGATAATTAACGGTGTCGAATTCGTCCAACGGTTCTTCATAAAATTAGTTGCTCTTTTCTTCCTTTTTTTTTTTTATTTCGCTTTGTAATTGAACGGTGTACGAATATTGTATTTGGACAAATACGTCGCATATACAAATACCTTGCGTGTTGAGAAAAATATGGGGGTATGCTACCTTGCACGTTATGAATCTAAAAGCTTATTCCATTTTGTGTTTCTAAGTCATCGGATAAAAAGTTTTAATCTTTTGTTTTTCTTTGCCAAAGTAGGCAATCTAAAGAGTGATGATTTTAGGTATTCTATCGTGAATCCAACTTTCTTTTATTAGCATGCTTATCTTTTTTCTTTCTTCTTTTAATAAATGAGAAGTTTTGAATCCAGATTTTCCTATTTATAATTCTTCCCACCTTATCATCTAACTCAATCATCCCCTCCCCCACTAATATGCTTATCTTGTGTCATTAAAGGTTAAAAAACACATAATTGAACCATTTTTATAAGTCGTTATCTTTCTTAAAGTTACGTACTCTTTAGGCATAGATTCACACATAAAAAAGGGAGCTGAGTCGTTGTCAAAAGAATTTTTGAAATTAATAACCTCCCCTAATTGCATATGTTGAAAAGGCAGTGAGCCCTCTTTTAAATTTATTATCCTTCTCCAACCGTCTCAAAGGAGAAGAGAGGGAAAAGGTATGATGGTTATCTTTAAGGGGAATTTTAGCAATCCTCTTTGAGTGGTTTTGGTGTGGCTTCTCTTTTTTCTTGTCTACAAGGGGGGACACTGATGGTATGGCTTTTCCAAACATTAGAGCATGGTGGACACACTTTTATTAAGACTAGGACCATATCTCCATTTGAGTTTCATTAATTCTAAGGATTAGGTTCCATTTGGATCATCACTTTATGCATGTTTTAAAATATATTTACTACAGCCTGTTATTTACAAACATGTATATTAGACGAAAAGATAATTTGAAAATAACATGCTCAAACAATGCGAGAGTTATATGTGGTTCTTTACCTTAGTAAAATCAAGTTAAACGAGAAATAATAGGGCTCCCTAATATAATTAAAACAAAGAAAGAAACAATTCAAATTCGAATCTCTTGAGTACTTATTATTTACAAGGTAAATTACATTTCATTCTTGTGCGATTTAGTACCTTTTTACACAAGTCCCTTATATTTTTTAAAAACTATACATTATCCCATCATATTTTGAATTGAGGTGTCGAAATTATACAATTTACATTTCATCGTGGATTTGACTAAAATATCAAAAGTATCCCTATATAAATTTAAAAATTATTTATTAGTCACACGTGGGTTATGTATATATTTTAAAAATTATAAGAGGGTTTTATGTTAAAGTACTGAACCATAAGATAGTAAAGCGTCATGCATAGTATGCTTATATATTTTGACCATTTCAGTCATTCTAGTTTCAAAATAAGGATAATCTCGACATTTCAATGCATTCGATTGCAGATTATTACCAAAAAAAAAATCATATGTGTCACTTTAACAATTTAATTCAAATTATGAGGGCACTGTATAGCTTTTTAAGTCGTCGAAGGCTTGGGATGTGAAAAATGCGAAACTGCAGGGGTTAGAGTGTGATGATAAAGCACAGCGAAGCTCTACCTGGATACAAAAAGGACGGATTGAGGGTCAAAGCATTACGGTGCAAGTTCATTAAAGATGAAGAAACAGACAAGGCACGTAGTAGCCCAAAATTTAATCTCATCTGTCAAATTAATGGCAACGTTAACTCCAGCCCAACAACCACTCCCTCTTTTGGGCCATCACTTCAGCACTGCATAGTGCAGCTCAACTGTCCACCACTCAAAACACACGCACACACACACACACACACGGTCACGCGCACCTCTTTATTAGTAGTGTTACGAACAACAGTTCCCACACGTAGCTCCGTCCGAAATAATTAGCTGAAGCCATAGCCTAGGAGGATATTCAGCTGAAGAAAATAACATCCATCTCATCGGCAAAGGGCAAAAACAAGGAAGGGGCAGGAAAAAATCAGGTTAGAAGAGATGAACGCGAGAGCTGAAATCACTGCTTTTTTGGTATTGGCAATCGGTTGCAGTTTGGTTGCTGGAGATGCCATTACAGATCAATGTGTGAATGAGTTTCCAAAGCTGTCGACGTGCCTAAACTTTGCAACCGGGAAGCAGGACACCCCGACGAAAGAGTGTTGCACTTCGGTGTCGGACCTCAAGAACAAGAACCCGGTTTGTTTGTGCTACATTATTCAACAGATCCACAGTGGAAGCGATCCTCAGATCAAGAACATGGGCATTCAAGAAGCTCGCTTGCTTCAGCTGCCTTCTGCTTGCAAGTTGACTAACGCCAGCACCAGCGAATGCCCCAGTGAGTAACTAACTAATCATACATATATATATATATATATATATATATATTTCTTTCCTCTACTCTGCTGTGGATATGTGCAGGATGATGCCAAAAAAAAAAACATAAGTGAGCCGTGCTTTTTTATTTTTTCCTTGTTCGTTTAATTTGTTCATACAATTTTACTGGTTTGTGGATGGGGAGATCGATGGATCCTTCTAGGACAAGGGAAAAAAGGGTCTCTTAAAACATTCGGTTATTTCTCGATACTAAGTAGCTGATATTCGTACGTGTTAGGTTTGTCATCGACTTACACTTTTTCTTGTCTTTAATAATGCTTGAAGACTACCAAAATTCATTTAATGTTAATTAATAAACTTGAATTTTGTTACGAAATGCACAAAAAGATAAAAAAAAAAAGGATATAATTAGAAAACTTGATCTCTTTCAAACAAACAAGGGACTTTTCAGAGCTTATGATGATGACAAATGTAAATCCTAGTTGCTAAATATCCAAGTGACTTTTTAAGCCTTCTTAGCCTTAAACCTCTTGAAGTGAATATTTTTCGTCCTTGAGTATGTAAGTTAAGAAGCCTTTTGGAGCAATTACCGAAATAAACATGTACTAATAAGCAAGATCAAGAACAAGGAGATAAGCTTATTGATCAGCATTTATCTAGCACGTGAATGGGGCCTTGAATGCCTCCGTGCCTCGTGCTGGTCTCTTCTCCCTTTCAGCAAATGTGCATTTCTGTTTTCATGAATTAAGTTGAACTCTTTCAACTCAGATCTGGCCTTGGAATATGGAAGATTAATTAATTACATGTCCACACAAAACTTCATGATTTCTTTGTTTACTACTAATTCTGGGGCACTAAAACGTGCGTAGTTATTAAATCCTCGAATTGCACAATAGTTATATTTTAAAAATAATAAAATTTTTAAGTTGATGGTTCAACTGGCTGTTTTTATTTCAATCCATCGATTGAACCGTCGGATTGTTACAAATTTGTCGTTTAACTAGTTTAATTAACAACTCAGGTCGATTCTATGTCCGGTTCCATCATCGGTTGGGCCGGGTAGGATTTTATATGCTATGATAACGTGGATTTAAGAAATTTGAGAGGGAGTGGGCGTGTCTCTTTATCAATACAGTTTACAATCTTGTTGTACAGAGCAAATATCAGTGTGTGTATCTTCTAATCTTTAAAAATAGCGTCCAAATATTCTTTCAGGATCAAGTCCACCGTCAACATGGTGCGAATTACAAAAAATGAGATCTTTTGGTGGCTGTGGGGAACGTGGCGTTTATAGAAAAATACATTTTTTAGCTCTAGAGTCGTAATTTATAAGACGATATAAATTTAAAAAAATGATCAAGATCGAGCAATAGACCTCCATGTGTGACAGTAATACTACTATACATCATTTTTCATTTGGGACTGCACCACCTACCTGATGCGAACGCGATTACCTCATTATAGGTCTGCTCAAGACCGCTTGATATATCTTGCTCTTGTGGATTTGCCCAGCTTGTTTTTTGTGTAGCGTCATTAAGATGATATTGTTGTAAATGATTAAAGATTGATTAACACGTTTTCAAGATTGTTTAAGATGATACTCATTACTCTTCATGGGACTACAACTTTTACCAACCGAGCAGGTGCCAACGTGATTACTCAATTTTTGGTCTGCTCAAGATTAGTCAATATCTTGATATAGTTTGCGGCTTTGCCCAGCTTGGTTTCAGATCTTTGCTAGTATAATGAATGTACGCAGTGTGTATTTTACTTAAATGTTTCTTTAATTTTCTTCCCCGTCCTGATTTTTCTTGGTAGAGCTGCTCCACCTATCTCCAAGTTCTCCTGATGCTGCCATCTTCGCAAACTCGACTGCTTCAACAACCCCAAGTACTGCAACACCAGACAAATCCACACCAACAAAATCTAATGCTGGCTCAACTACATTCAAGAACGGACCTCAACTAGCCGGACCTGCTTTGGCTATTGTCGTGGCCATCTTCTTCTCTTCATTTCCAACTGGCCTAGCGCTCATGTCTTCATGTTCTACATAAGCACTTAGGAAGTTAGCTGCCGCGACACCCTAGCTTTTGCTGTTACTTTCTTGGAGACTCTTTTTTTTTTTTGTTTGGGGGTTCGTCTCTCTCATCTTTCATTTTGTCCAGGGCAATTAGTTGCTGCTGCTAGCTCGAACTTTTCCTAAGAGATGGCCTATCTATTGATATTTTGGTACATGCCTTTTTTTTTTTTTTTTTTTTGGGACCTTACTGTTGCAATCTATCTATTCAGTATCAGAATTAAAATGGACATCCAAGTAATAATGCGACAAAGAAGAAAGAAAACGAGCTAGTAGATTAATATTAATTAGCAAGCTTGTGAAAAAAGTACAGCTAGCAATTCATTAGAATTCATCAAGAAGTAGATGTAGGATGCGGAGCACCGTGGCATCATTACCTTCTTGCTCGTATGGCAGCGGTGATTAAACTGAGACAACGACCCAAGAAGCAAAAATTTCACGTCCTTTTCCCACGGTTTTGGAATTTTTCGGGGAAGTTTGATTAGCTAATCGTAATTGAGACAGATAATTGTCATTATCCTGGGTCATTATTGAGAAAGACAATTGTCATTATCCTGGGTCATTGAAGCCCCTACGGATTAATTGCAGAGCAAGTTGGGCAGCACATTTCAATGGACTTTACAAAGTGACCGTAGTCCCTTGGATCTGTGTTGTTTAAAGTTAGGTGACAGATTCACCAAGCATACATGATACATGTTCTTTTTTTTTTTTTTTCATGCAAGAAATAACCACATTGCTAAATATGTGGCTCGACCTATCTTTGATCAAATTTGCAAGTTTGACGACCGGCCCTTCCCTGTTAGTAGCATTATATGTATGATAATATATAGGAAGACCCTTACTAGCATCTTTTGGCAAAAACCTTCGAATTAATTAATTAGTCAGGAGCCAAGATAAATTTTTCTATGGCATACCATCCTCAATCAGATAGCAAGAAAAAAGTATATATATATACACATTAACTAGGGGTGCTCGAACAGATATATGATGATGTTTTGTGAATTCCACATTCCTGAGAACAGAAAGATTGACTAGCAGTAGGTGACTGGTAGTAAGCAAGTTGGTAGCATTTACAACGATCAAGTTGCTATATGAACAATTCCCTTCGAGCTTCGTATGGCTATTGTGTCTCACAAGTCACAACAATCCTTATCATCTGCTGTTACAACAGAGAGCAGTAGCAAATGGGCGATTTGGGTGCCAAAAAGAAAAAGATTGAACGACTCCTATCGTTGTTCTCAAGACAAGATGGCACAAGCATTTGATGAGAACAAAACAGGGAAGATGGAGGAGCATTCAGATGCGTTTCCTGCTGCAATTATATCCAAGACCTTTAGTTAAGAGTCAATTTCTTCAAATATGTGAGGGTGAAAGTTCTGGCAAGACATTACATATATTAAGGAGCCTGTTTGACTACAAAATTTTAGATGACCAACATCTTTTTTTGGGAGGTAAAGAATTATGAAGTCAAGTAACCTAAACACCTAGCAAGCGTTATCGCACTTAATTTGAAGCTCTTGCAAGTTTGAACGCATCAATATTTTTGGAAAACAATTTTGGCCCCTATTTGCAAATTTTTGATAATATGCATATTGTGTTTTCTCTATCTCTTTCTTATCATCATCATCATCATCATCATTATTATTATTTGCGTTTTTCAAGTTTTATGCTAATCAAATTACCCATCCCCACGTGGGGGAGAGTTGGTTTAGGTGGTAAGGTAGAAGGAATTATAAGTAAGAGGTTCTAAACCTGAGCTCAAGAATCCATCATAACTGTTGCAAGGAGAGGAGGAGAATCAAATCCTAAATTCACATCCTAGTTGCAACTTTAGAGCAAAACAACAAATATTATTATGTGGATAGAAGATTATTTGGAAAATTCACCTGTCATAGGCATTGGCAAAGAAATTAGCATGGAGGATGGGTTGGGTCGTGATGAGAACAATCCAATATCCAAATTGGGCTGGACCTACGTTAGTACCTGGTCCAAATTTTTAGGAGCATAAAGAGCATTGACCCGTTGACTCTCTGAAGATGAAGAAAATCACGTGCGTTGTATACTTGTATTTACATTAAAAAACCCCCCAATTTCTTTTATTTATTCGCCAAAGTCTTCTCTCTCTTCCCTCTCTCGTTTGCCCTAACGTGAACGCCCGAGACTCTTCCCTCACCGGAGCAAAATTCTCTTCGATATCTCGCGCCCTCTCTTCCATTCTCCGTTAAAAGATGTCTCAGGTTAAATTTAAATTACCATTTCCTTTATTTTCGCACACAAGTTCGTCACTTTTTAATTGAAATTTCTTCTTCTTAGTAGTCCATTAATTTATGCGTTTCTTCTTGTAGATTATCTGTTTCTTTTGATTTGTTTGATTCCGGTGTACCCCAATTATGTGAAAAGAGTCGAAATTAGGTTTAATTTAATAATTTTTACATTCTTATAATGCTTTGTTCTTTTGTCGGGAGCTTGAAGGTGACTGATGTAACTGATCTAGGGTTTCAGTCAATTTGATCTTGCAAGTTTTATATACGTTCAAGTTAGAACAACTTTGGAGTTAAATTAATGTTGTATTTTACAGGTTGACAATAGAAATTCCTCGGCAGCAAAACGTGCCCGGACTGATGGTATAGTATTTCTTTTCTTTGTTCTGCCTCTTTGTACAGTTAATCTGTCAGATAGGTATTACTTTGTGCAGCTGCACCTGTGTGTGTGAATGTACTTGGCTGAGGTGTAAGAACTGCTCTTAACACTTATGAAGCACATATCCAGTATTTCATTCATATTCATGATGTAAACGTATCCCACAAACAAAAGAATGCATGACAAAACACGTAAAAGTCAGTTTTGTTGATGGAAATCGATTCTTAATGACAGGAAATTTGCCTAGGACTACAGAATACATGGTCAAATATAAACATTTTAAATCTGATGAGGAGTATCTAAACAACAAGCAATCTTTTCCCCATTTTTTATGTAGTTTAAAACAGTGGGCCAAGAGGTTTCAGCCCAGTGTTGCTTTATAAGTCAAATATTGGAATATTAGTACAGGTCCAGCTACTTTTATGATAGGGTAGCCAAGGTTTGATTTTGGATTTCCAATCTGCTTATTCTTCTTCTTCTTTTTTCTATTTTTTCCTCTTTTGGTATGTGATGGACTATTCAAGCCTAAATCTTTGGTCTTTTATCTTCCTTTGCTGGATGTGCTGGCTTAGAATTACTCTTATGCTTGTCTTCACTTTCAAAACACCAACGGTTTAAGAACTTCTCTACATTTGTGCAGTCTGGGATTCTTTTTTCAGTTTATATCTTCCCTTTTCTGGTTAAGAGAGGAGGGTGAGAGTAGGACTAAGCAATTACCTTTTGCTTCATACTTCCATTTATGTTTAGACTTTTGGGTCAGTGCTGCATCAATTTTAATTGGATATGAATTTGTGCTGTGTTAATTCTAACTGGATTTGAATGTTGGCCTTTATGTGTTTACAGGTGGCCGTAGAGAAGATGACTGGACATGTCCCAGTTGTGGGAATGTTAATTTCTCCTTCAGGACAACTTGTAATATGCGGAACTGTACTCAGCCTAGGCCTGCTGATCATAACTCCGTAAGATAGAAACTATTTTACTTTTCCATTTTTGTGATGATTGGGGGATTAGAGGGTATGTCACTATTGATGTTTTTGAAGTTTTATGTGAAAGATTCAGTTGTCTGGCATGTTATAACTTCTAGTGTCTTCATAAAGTTTAGTATGATAATATGCATGCTAAATAAGAATTAATCCTGAGAATCTTGATTTCAGGCTTCTTGTCAACTTTTTGGTTTTTTTATTTGTCGAGTTCAACAAATCAGAGTTTACGCTTTGAAAGTTCTACCTGACCCCAAAGTTAATCTTGAACCTTATTATGGCATGCAGTAGGGCTACTTTATTTTCCTCTCTGATTTGTTATTAAAGTATTTTGCTTTTAATTTAGGATATCTCTTTTTCATCTATGGTTTTGATATTGTAGCTTATTAGCTCCTGCATCATTTATTTCTTGAAAACTTTGGCAGCTAAGCATTCCTTATCTTTTGATTTTGTTTTTCAGAAATCTGCTGTAAAGCCTCTGCAAGCGCCCCAAAACTACCCAGCCTCAGCTCCATATATAGGTTCTGGTGCACCATCCTCAATGTATATGGGTGTACCTCCTTATGGATCTTCTCTCTTCAATGGGACATCTATGCCACCTTATGACGTTCCATTTTCTGGGGGATCTGCCTATCATTATAACTATGGCAGTCGTCTTTCTGGAGGTAGCCCATATCGACCATTGCATTTGCCCGGTCCTGCTCCTTACTCTGGTGGTTCCATGATTGGAAATGGTAATCACTGTTTTATCCTTCTGTTTAGTGGTTGCTGCAATGTGTATATATTGATACTAATGTTATTGGACTGAGATTTGACTTCCATTTTCTGTTCTTTGAGATGGTCTTTAACAACTAATGTTTTTTTCCCTATCATTTCTCTGCCTCATTCCAAATCTGGAATGAGCCTGTCATATGTGAATATGCTTTCCACCCTTTAATGAACCATACTACTGATCCTTGTTTACTTTCTTATGTGCATTTTTAAATAGTCTAGATCTTATATCTTCACCTGCTACTGTTTGGTCCTACGAAATTGCAGTTATCAAGTTGTTTAAAAGTTTGTCTTTTGCAGGTGGGATGTATGGTGTGCCGCCATTAATGGACCGGTATGGCTTGGGTTTACCCGTTGGTCCTGCTGCAATGGTAATTGCAAATTAAATGTTACAATTCTATGTGATGCTTCTGCAGTTCTATTTTTGCGTATGCAATATCCTCAACTTGTCCGCTGCCACATTGGTGGAAAGTGTTACTTACTGATTAGCTGACATTTAAGTGAAGAGCCAAATTGTTTCTTGCTTTGGTTGGATTATGTCGTGTAAGTAAACAAGCAACTGGAACCTTTAGTTATCTTTTACTCCACATTGGTGCAGGGGCCAAGACCAGGATTTTTTCCAGACGAAAAGTCCCAAAAAAAGGGTGGGTATGTTTATGACATTCAATGAATAGCTGAACAGTATTTTGGCATTTCGGTTGCAGTGATCACTTTACATTTGAACTTTCAGATGGAGCACGTGATAATGACTGGGCATGCCCCAAGTGTGGTAATTTGAACTTCTCATTCAGGACAGTTTGTAATATGAGGAAATGCAACACACCAAAGCCTGGATCCCAAGTATGAGTTACTTTGTGTTTGTGAACCAAAAATGTGTATATTGTTGTTTGCTGGTTTATACTACTGGGAAAAAAAGTTATATTCTTTGCTACTTGCAGCATCTCCTGCTCGGAATGTTGAAAAGGGCATTCTAATTTTTTACTGAGTTGTAATTATCTTGTAAATGCAGGGTGCAAAGTCAGGGAAGAACGCAAGTAAGTCAATTTTTTGCTGTTGTTTACTTGAGCTGTATAATTGTTTACTTATTGGTTATTATCCTTCAGAACCAGACATGCCAGAGGGGAGCTGGAAGTGTGAGAAATGCAACAACATTAATTATCCTTTCAGGACGAAGTGTAACAGACAGAACTGTGGAGCTGATAAGCCATCTGAACAGAAAAAGTCGCCATCCAAGGGAGCTGATGAAAATGATCAGGTCTGTTGGGTGCTGTTTTATGTTAAATTGAGGTGTTACCTTCGATACATATGCTGGTTCACCATCTGTAAAACTAGCTGTAAACTTGAGAGATGTCAAGCTGACACTAAAGATGTACCTTGCAATTTGAGGATGCGAATCCTTTGGTTCTTTTCATTCATTATTTGCTTCCAATTCATTCTCTTTCTTTTGCCCTTAAGTTTTTATTTCTCTGATGGATTTTGCATTAGTTAATTGTTTGTATTGTACTTTGCTTCCTTTGTGTCCTTGCATTTATTAATTTTAAATTGTCTATGTTCCAGTGAGTACTAGGCCATGTTTGAGGGTTGAGAAGGTCCAGAGTTGTCGTCAAGTCAAGCATTGCTCAGTATGGTGTCTGAAAGTCAGTCATGTCGTCTTCCTGTTGCAGCGGTGTCGAGTTACTCTGCCTTTTTTACCGTGTCAATTTGTTGTATTAACTGAGATGGAATATGGTTTGGTCTTTAATGGATCCTTGTTTAGTTGCATCAGTGTCTGCCAGCTTATTCTGGCAAAGCTTTTTCAGCACAGTTGTGGGTATTCTATAATAGGAGTTTGTACTTCTGGTATGTCGTCTATTCTAAATTGCACTTATGCTCGCTCTACTATCGGCAGGGTGAAAATTTTTGCAGTCTCTCTTATCATAGTAGCGTGTTTATTTTTAGTTGTCCTAGTGGTACCGAGATAATTAAAGTAGAAAAAAACAACCTAGCATTTCATAAGATTCTGGATAGTTTTTAGATGTTGCTATAGAATTGATTTTTTGCGGAGCTCCGTCGGTCAAAACTAACAGCTACTCTCTAATTATGGAATCCTCTGCTATGATGTTCTGTCAATTTCTGGACTCCAAAAAAAGGGATCAACAGATATTTTGCCACCTCCCCCCCCCCCCCCCTTCCCCCACAAAAAAAAAAAAAAAGGATCAACAGGCTCTTCTGTTTACGTATTATATGCCGAAATTTTCATTTGTAACTCTGAAAAGAATTTCGAATTACGTACGCAAGTGTGAAGTACTACATATATTTGTTGGCCTGAATCTCACTAATCAATGCAGAAAAATAAGAGTTCTTTAATCATTTATAGATTTTGCCAAAAATAAGAGTGTAAAACATAAATTGGCAACCGAGCGGTTCAGTGGACTGAGAAAATTAAACATGAAGCCTTGGGTGAACACTTTTCGTAGCTTGCTCAACAGTGTGAATTACCCAAAAAAAAAATAAATAAATAAAGTGCAGAAATTACAACTTTTGAGACCTCGGATGGGTAAACAACTACAAATTAAAATGCAGAAATTAGCTCAAAAACAAATTAAAAAAATTCAAGGTCGGCAGATTTAAAACGTCATGTAACTCATTAAAAGCAGGCATCATACATAATAGATGCACGTGAGAAGAAGGCAAATAATTGATACAAGAGGGAGGCAAACACGATCATATCACAACGATATAGATATAGATCAGTCCCTCTTAGCGTTGCTTCCAGTTCCAGTGTCCCTGTAGAAAGAGAAGGTGGTAAAATAGCTAAGGATTTTACTGCTGCCCCAAAATCACTACATGTGAATGAAAACGATGACAAAGCTTCTAATTTAGAATTATTCTGCAAGATCAAAAGTGAGGAGGCATTTGGGAAGAACATATTATATTGGCACCCCCACTATAGGGAGACAGAGAAGAAGAAATGAACCAGAAAATGAATTGAAGAGACAGACTTGTTAACTCCTTCCTTGCTCCTATAAGCAACAATTTCACACATTAGTAACTGTTAACCGCAACATATCTGGTACTAGTTAATCCCAATTCATTTGTAAGATCATATTTATGCACCCGTAAAGAGGACAGCAGACACACCTATATATATATATATATATATAGACACACACACACAAACACACACACTAGTATGGCAAAGCAGTTGCTCGCAAAATTCCCTGAAATACAAACTGAAATTTAATACCCATCACTTCAACCACGTCCAGCAGCAGAATCACTTGGAAACAGAAGCAACTACAATCAACAGACATTAGCCAACAATGTGATGAGAAAAATGTGAGCGAGCCGTGTGCTGAAGCACAAGCACAATAAACACAGCAATGTAAGATTATATACATCTCGGTTAGTTCAAAAAATAAAAAGGCTTTGCAGATCACTTCATGGAAACTAAGGGCCAGAGCACATCCAGGCACACATGCCTCTCAAGGCTCAATTGAAAAATAGTAACCACTAGAGTTCAAAAAGAAAAAAGCCAGCCAGCATGCGAGCAAAGTAACCCCATTTGTAACCACACAGAATCAGGGAGAAATTACTGATAGCGCCAACAAACCTGACACTGCAAAAGAATTTGGGAAAACAAAGTAGTAGTAATTTACCAACGGCTGTTTATGTTCACGACGTACGAAGAAAAATGAAAAAATAATCGAAAACTACTAGTGCTACCAGTACCCAATAGCTTCAGAGCGGGGCAGGATAGATGGTTATTGCTCTCCTTGAGAATAAAGTGCCCATGCCAAGACGTGCAGGAGCAAACAAATTCCCGTTATTAGCACCGGTGTCGCGCCTCAGTGAAACTACTTGGAAACCAAAATCCGCAGCCCACTGGGAAAAAAGATCCTGCCATTAGCATCTACTCTGACAGGAAACGAGCCCCTTGTCCCTTTTGTACAATTAGTTTGGAAAGGAAAAAAAAAAAAAAAAAAAAAAAGAAGAGAATGTCACCCAGTACAACACTTTTATGCTCACTGACAAGTACCAAAACGCATTCACCAGATGAATGGTCACCCCCTCAACCTTCCCTGATCCCCGGAAATCTTTTAGCATTAGGTCAATAGGCCATGACATTGTCCCTCAGAAATTCCTCACATTACAAGTCCAAAAGACTGGAAGACTTTGATGGTTTAAACTAATTCTCCTTCTAAGACACTCCGGTCACGAACAATTAGCTTAAATGTTTGCTGAACACCATGACCACAATGGGACAACACCCGCTTAATGATGAGAACTTGATACATAATGCGGAACATCACATCACTTCGTAAGTAAAGATCCAAACAAAAAGAAATAGTTATGTAGCTAAAATGTCTGCTGGACACCATGACCACAATGGGACGACCCCCGCCCGACTAATGATGGGAACGCGATATATAATGTGGAACATCACATCACTTCGAATGTAAAGATCTAAACAAAGAAAAAGTTATGTAGCTTCACCACCGCCGATAAGCACCTTATGTGCTTTGCACCAAAAAACCAGATCTCAACCATCAACGAGCAAAGGAAAACTCCAGTTGCAAAGATTAAACGCAGATCAGTTAATGAATCAACAACCAAGGCTTTTGCCATCTAGACTTTTATATGTACTCCCGCTTTGAAACTTAAATACAGAGAAGAAAAGGTGTATTTTTCAAGAAGACATGCAAACGAACTCCATACTGCCAGAATTGGTTTATAGAGAATTTTAGCTTTCAACTCCAAGTGTTTGAAAAAATGTCATTCTGATACGGTGGTTTGAAAAGCTGAATTTCCTGGAAGTGACCGCCAATGTTACTGCTACCAGTGAAGGTATGAGAGCTTGACTGAGTTTCGATCTGCCAGTATTCCGATGGCAAGGCTTGGGGAATCACGGAGAGAGGCATGGTAGTAGGATATACACGCAAGGGGTGGTCAAACGATATGGGCGGCTCTGGTTCAGATGAACCCCACGAATTTGTTGACAGAAGAGAGAGAGCACGAGGAAACTCAGGTGCTGCTGACTCGGAGGACGATACGGATTCCTTGAAACCTAGGGGAAAAAAAAGCAATTAATGTGTGCTGAAATTCTGAGAAGAAAAGAAAGGATTAAAAGAACAGTCAGAGCAAAAAAAAAAAAATCAAAACTCGTAATAGTAATTCAAGTCTGTTATATCTTGGAAAGCTTTTGATTTCTCAAACAATTTTTCATATTTTGGTTTTAGACACTTGATGATACTGGAGTAACTAATATTCTTCTGTTCCCGATGTTTTCTAAAATAGCTAATCATAAGAAACCAGACACTCATGTGTTATTTAGGAGGATTTGAGAAGATGATGAACCATTATTTCACAGAAAATATGCATTACTACAACAATAATCAGAACTCAAGAAAACCTCAATCTGGCATTCCTAAACAAAAAAACATGTTCCAACATTCTTCATGCAAAATGCCAATTTAAATAACATAACACATAACCAGCAACATGGAGTTCCATGGTCGCTCAAGCAAAATTAGTATTGTCTTTTATCAAGTGAGCTTAAGGCATCTAATTATTGTAACTATTTCCTTGAAGTTCTAATGCTTGTCCTATAGTTTCAGTAATTCCACGAAATGCAACCCTCTTGGATGCGTCTGTAGATTGATAAAACTTGTTCCTGATACCAACCTGACTGCAATTACCAAAAAAAAGATACAAAAGTAACAAAAATGGCAGACTGACTGACTTTTTCTTTAGCTTATAATTTACTACGTTTGCACGAGTACAGCTACCATGATACTTCAGCAAGTTTGCCTCTTTTGAAGTTAATTCCTTCACCTGACCCATCAGATTAAACTGGTGATTTCAATCTTGTATGGACCTAAACAATTCAGTCCTAGGTATTTACAGTTGCCCGTGTGAATTTCTTTGACTGCAAGTTAACTTGTTCTCTGATTTCCCCCAGCACTTCATCCCTGTTCCAAGTTCAATACCATCTAATGCCTCCCTTGATACAGGTATTACTAAAGATATATCATACATGTAACATAGCACATCTCACTCGAGCTTAAACTCATTAAGGGGTTAAAAACATAATTTTGATGCAATCCCTGACATAACTAGATACCAATCCAAAGCCCCCTTCACTTGGGGAAAACAGGGACAATAAAAGAACTAGAGTATGAGAACGATATCTTAAAAAAAGGCCCAGAATTAAAATTTTTTACTTTCTTGCTAAGTTTTAAAAGGAACCTTTTCCTCACTACCACACATCTATGAACATTGGATTCTAAGCATGAT
The DNA here is from genome assembly GCF_003713205.1 of Coffea eugenioides. Lineage (NCBI taxonomy): Eukaryota > Viridiplantae > Streptophyta > Magnoliopsida > Gentianales > Rubiaceae > Coffea > Coffea eugenioides. Next base: position 46,097,104 of record NC_040045.1, on the reverse strand, counting down.
TACAGCAAAAGAATAAGATAAGGATGCAATGATGATGCTATAAATGCAACTATGAGGCAGAAAATCATAGAAAAAATGCAAAACCTTTAGCTGAATAAGCAGATATATAGACAACCCAGCAGAAGTACAAACCAGACATGCGAATATTAGTAAAGCATTGAACCCCATATGCAGATGCACTTATGTAAGTATAAGAGACCCTTCAAACAAAGACAAGAAACTCACCCAATATCTAATATCTGAAATGCACACAAATAAGCACCAGCATAACAGGTTTAAGCTCATTCAGGATGACACATTTTAGGATGATGTTGAACAATTTAGGAAGATGTGAAAATAACCCACTTTCATGTAATTTCCAGTTTTCTGCAGATGTAGAAGACAAACCTTGTTTAAAAACATCAGCAGCAGAGGCCTTGGATGTCAAGAGTTCATTGGATAACTTATTATGCATAGTCATCGCATAAGGCAGCTCAATTCTTGGCAAAGGTGGCTGCCCAACTTTCTCACGTTTCAAAGGGAAGTGTTGTGTTAGCATGAACTTTGAGCTACATACATTTTCCCACGTAGGGTTCCCAATACTTTCCCCATTGTTCAGTGAAAAATTCATTTGTTTCCTGCCATCTACAAATGTAAAAAGCACATGAGGCAGAACACATACAATTGAACGAGGAGGTAAAGGCTTGGATGATTGAACTTTCCAAGTCACCGGACAAATAAGGGCAAAAAGAGTTTGTGAGGGAAAACATAAAATGCTACTGGTCATAATGAACAGCAGTAGTTGCAGCACAACAGCCCAACTCAATCTGCCCTTTTCCTTTTCTCCCATTATCCAAGAATTGGAAGAGCAATTTACTAACTTCTCAAAGCAATTAGTATGACAGAGATCCCATTGTAGCCATTCATCCCAGATTTTATCCCTACAAGTTGTCCTAGTTTCACTCTTATACAAGCTACCCCCCCCCCCCCCCCCAAAAAAAACTGACAAATTCTTGCCAACAAAAGAGTTCCATTTTGAACTGAATTATGTTTTGATATCCGGAGACACTAAAAGTCTCACTAAGAAACTCCAGTCATCCATCTTATGCATGTATGAACTTTACATCTAAAACAAGTAACACTATACAAAATTTAAAACCATGTAAATTTCTCAACAGCACAGGATGACGCCTATTATAGTACACTTGTAAGCCATCCATATTAGCAAATAGAGTCTATAAAGAAGTTCAACAACACCAATACCATGATATGACGAAGTGAGTTTCGTTCTGTTGAACTGGATTGTTTCCTGGCGAGGCTTGCGACGTCTAGCATTATGATCAGAAAGCCTTCTACGACAACTTCGCTTTTTCTCATCAAACTCGGTCAAGCTGTGAAACCTACAAAATCCCATAAATAACCAATTAGTATTTGACTATCAATTCCAAAAGTAAGAAAGGTCATCTAAATTTCCAGAACTACAGTAGGTTATAACAGCCAAGTAATGCAGGCAACTGTATGGACTAAAATATATACAGCAGCACAGAAATGAATCAAGCTTTTTGCACTATCAGAGTTAAGCTTCACAACATGGAAATTCATTGACGTAACCTACCTGCTACACTGTTGGCAAAAACGTCGTTCTAGACCAGCTACAACAACCTTTGGGCATTTGGAATGGTTATCACAAACTTTATGCTTACGGTGGTAGTCTTTAGCTGAAGAGAGATCAAGGTTGCAGCCTTCAACTTGGCAGCGAGGGATAGTCGCATTCTGACAAGATGATTTCGTTTTCTTTGCCGTAGAAATGGACGATACAGGAGCAACAGAGAAGCCTGGGCTCTTAGTACTGCTGCCAACGCTGTTCTCAAAATAGGTTCTCTTCCCAAGTTTCAGTCCAATTAGCGGTTCAACCGAAACAACAGATGTCTCCAAAGACGACGGTGTTCTGGATAGATCAGCCCTTGGTGGAACTATTTCCGTGATAATAGCTCCAGGAGAGCCCTGAAGCTTAAGACCGGATGTCTTCATCCCCTCCTTTGGTGAAGAGTCTGTGGAAACCGACTTTGAGCTCTTCCCAGAAGAACCATGCCCCAAATCAGATCCAGAACCACCACTAGTACCTCCAATCCCAGACAGATCGAATGAACCACCATCAATTTCCCCCTCGTCATCAATAACCAAATCAGTTAACTGCAGCTTTTTAAGGCTATCACTTGTCTTTGAATTAAATGAAATTAAATTATCCCAGTCCGACTTAGTATTCCACTCCATTTCAGAAAAAAAATTCAGCAAATAGTCTCAGCCAATCTTCTTCTGCATCAAAAGCAACCAGGAAACTTGGTATCAGACCCCTGTTAGTCATACATCACGTCGCGAGGACATCAAAAAGAGCAAAATTCATCATAACAAAATATGAACAAGGAGACGTGTATGAAGGTCTTATTCAGCAAAAGCAGCAGAGGAAAAACAGCAATCGCTTGTGCGAGCCTCACCTCAATGACTTACCCCATAAAACAGCTGCAAAGTACAGACTCACTGTTGTAGAAGATTGATGGCAGCACAGATGCTGAATTAGAGTACTATATCTCCCACGAAAAGCACAGGATTAACTGCCGTTCGAAGGTAATACCGACACGATTTCCAGAATTAAGTCAACTCAACTAAGCTTCTGAAAGCATAATAAAACAAAAACGAAGCATTCCTCCAACCTTCCAGGACAAGTCAAGCACCTACTCCTTCCTAATTAGAACTGAAATCAAAAGTAGCTGAATCCATCAAAAACCCAATGGTCTCGGCTTCTTGAGGTTCCACAATTTCACATCTACGACCGGGGAGCCAGCAAAAGTTCAATATAGATTCACCATCACCTCCATCAAGAAACGCACTATCAAAGAATTCACACTTAGAATAGTCAGATACCATCCGAAAAAGGAAATTATTAAAAGCTTAGAACTTGTAGTTAAAAAAATCGCAACCTAGCGTCCCAACATCCTGCAAGCAACTGTGGAGGAAATTATATACTTTCCACATCTGCCCACTACTGTACAAAATCCCAGATGTCAAAAAAAGTTACTATATTACCTTCCCTTCCCTCAACCCCACCAAAAACTGAAAATAAAAAAAAGGAGGTCAAAAAAAAACTTAAAACTTTACCTTCCATCCAAATATGCTCTTAAGAATCAAACAATACCTCCCCTCTCACCTTTCTAAGTAAAAAAAGAAAGAAAACCATTGTAGACGTCTTTTTCACATCTAAATGAGCTGTTCATTTCCGCTAAAATTAACACAAAAACCCTTAATCGCTATTATTGAAAAAGACTCCGACCAGTTGACGAAATTAACACCAAAATAGTTCAAAAGAAATATCTACATCAGAGTTCATTAGCTTCAACTCCGACCACATATATGAATAAATCACCATTCCAGTTCTAACCTTGCGTCTGCACTAAAATCACTTTCAAATCTGTCTCCAACTACTCAAAATCCATTTAAAAAAGAAATGCATATTAAGCAGAAAACATTTTGCAATTTTAATTCTGATATATTTATAGAACAATCAATTAATTTATCATTCTTTCGCTTTAAAAAAAAAGTACAGCGAAAACCTCCTTGTAACTTTTTCCCAAAAAAAAAAGAAGATAAAAGAAATAAACAGTTTGGAGTATTAGAAGGAAAAGGCAGTGGTCTACCGCTAGTGCTTTTTGAGGACTGCAAACAACAACCCAAAAGCATAAAACTGAAGCGAAAACTTTTTCTGATCATAAGAGAACTCAAAAAAGAAAATCATTCCCGAGAAACTGCTTGAAAACGACATCGCTTCTCCAGCTCGCTTTGCGCTACGCTTCTGAAAAAACATATATACATGCTCCGGGTGACGTGGAAACACGCCACAAACCTCCACCAGAAAATAACAAACAAAAAATTAAGAAAAGAAAAAACAGGGAAAGAAGAGGAGCAGAACTGCAGAAGAAGCCTGAGAGAGAGAGAGAGAGAGAGAGAGAGAGGATCTTCAGATTTTTATTTTTATTTTTTACTTTTCCAAAGCAATAGTAGTAGCAAAGTAGAGCTGAAAATTTTTTCCATATTTACGGAAACTTTGGTCAGCTGCCAATAATGATCTCATCTCATTCCAATCTCCACCAAACAAAAAAAAAAAAAAAAAAAAAATCTGCTGTTTCTCCATAAAAAGGAAAATGATCATAAAACTAAACTACTTTTGTACCAGCTAGTAACATGAAACTGAGCTTTAATAATTAACTTACCCTACACATAAGGTCCATGACCAACAGTTTTGCCTCACTCTTTTTTGGTCACAAATAATACAGTAATATACCAATGAATGATGAAAACTGGAGATCGAAATTATTACCTCTTTATATTTTCCGAGAAAAGAAACCGTAAACAAAACCAAGAGAAAGAAAGAAAGAAGGAAGGAAGGAAGGAAAGAAAATTACTTGTTTGGGAAGATATAGAGAGAGAGAGAGAGAGAGAGAGAGAGGGCGCTTGCCGATGAGTAGACTGAGGCAGGAGAATGGAAAGTTTGGGTGGATTTCACTTTACCAAATGGAGAAAGTTTAGACCTTAGAGAGAGAGAGAAAGGCACCCAAAATTTTTAAAAAAAAAAGGATTGAAAAAATAAAAATGACAAAGAAGGAAAAGGAGAACGGAGAAGGACTTTTAACACACACTCACACACAGTCAGTACTCAGTAGTAGCTTAGCTGCTGGCAGAGCAAGCAGTAAAGTAATAAGTAATTTCACTGGCGGGGGAGGTGTGGGTCCCGCAACAGCAGTCGTAGCAGTAGTAGTAGTAGTAGTAGAATACTCCCCCTCCCACTCCACTAGTGACTAGACTGTGAGAGTCGGCGTCGGTCTACCAGTTGTGCGTAAATGATGCTGCTACCGCCTCGCAGTAAATCGAAATTGAGGACGTAAATAATAATTAAAGGGCAGCCAATTAGTTGATTATATATTTTAGTGTTTATTAGAATTAAATATTGATACAATCTTGATCACGTATTCCATACAGACACAAAGCACGGAGGGTAATCTGGTCCAATCCCAGCCATGAGCCCATTTTAATGGCCCTAAAGTACTAGAATAGTGGTTGGTACAGAGTTAAAAAAGATGAATCATGTTTCATTTAACTCGCAAAAAAATTTAAAATTTACCTGCAAAATATTCAAACTTCTCACATGTCACTCCATGCATTAAGTACTAGCTCTGTGTGGATGCCCCATTTTTTTTAAAACAATAATATTTCACTCACATCATATACATATTTTTTAATTCACTTTTTTATATTCTCAATTACATTTTTATCTGACATACATCACACCACAGAATGTATTACAGTGATTATTTTAAATAATATTTCAAATAATACTCTATTCAAACAGACCCAAAGATAAAAAAATGATTGAAAAATACATTTACAAAAAAATATAAACAATTTTGCATTCCAACAAAACTTGAAATTAACAAGTCAAATATATAAATAAGTCAAAATTAACATGAAATTAAATTCATTAAAATAATTAAACAAACCTGAACGTCTTAGTAAGTTTATACTCCTAATCGGTATGGATAATTTCGTTCATTCAACTGTAGCGGCGATCACAGTTAGTGTGTATGTTCGTTCTGCTTGTATGTATGTACGGGATCGGTTAGACCGATTGATGGACTAGTACTGTACACTGTACTATAGTGGCTTTTATGTTGAGACAGAAAAAAAATAAAAAGAAAAAGAAAAGATGAGGAAAGGGATAAGGTGGAGTGGTGTGTGCTGTGTCCTGAGGGCAGATGGCGTGGCGAAATGGCGGGCGGGGTTTAGACTTTAGAGCGAGGGATCAAGTGGACACGTACGTGTACAGAGAGGGAGAGGGGGAGGAGCTGGGAATTGGGACCCTTCTTCTTTCTTTTTCTTTTTTTTTTTTTCTTTTGAGAAGGAAAGGATCCCTTGAAAGAAAAAGAATAGGACAGCTTTGCTTTGCAGCTGCTGTTCGCTGCTGCAGCTGGGGCTGGCTCTTTGATTGATTTTGGCAGCCACAACACAGCAGGCGAAAGGACACAACAGAATGGTGTGAGATTTCCCATTTTTTTACTGCCCACTGCAAATAATTGGATATGGACGGAAAAGGAGTAGTGGACACTGGCCTCTGACTGATTCTCTCTCTCTCCCCCATTTTTTTTGCCCTTTGATAATAGAGTAACTCGGACTGATTCTTAGTGGAGTAGTATCTTCTTCTTCTTTTTTTTTTTTTTTTCCCCCTGTTACTACTACTGCTGCTTCATGCAATATGTGGTACAGTAGTACTTATTTATTAGTACTTTTCTCCTCTCCTTCTTTTTTTTCATTTGGTCCTTTGTGTTTAATCAAATGACATTCATGTTTTTTTCTTCCGGAGAAAACGGCAAGCATATATTATAGCCTTGTTTGTATTGTCATTTTTCTTTAAAAAAATTTTATTTTTTCTGAAAATATATTTTTCAATAGCTTTTTTACCTTATATACATCAAATCGTTATCGAACACATTTTTTTACAAAAAAAAAATTACAGAAAATAATAATTCAAGCATAACCGATCCATTTTTCGTTCAAAACAAAAATGGACGAGACAAAATGTAGAATTTCACCACAATGACTCTGCCGTGTTTAATCAATTTCAGGGTTTTAGGACTTCATGGAAAACGAGCTCTCTTTGCATGGAGTTTTTTTGTTCAATCATAAGAAATAATTGATCCGTGATTTAATGATTTGCTCACTAATTAAGAGATCTCAGAGAGGTCACGCTCATTTCCTCAAAGCTCCGGCAACCAAATTGTCGTCATTGCCTGCAATTATTTATTTTCCTCCTTGCGTGCAAATAAATTCCCTCACAAAGATAGGATTATTAGAAAAGAAAAAAAAAAAAAAAGATCACCTTATTATCTTGAAGAGGCATGCTGTTTAGTAAGGACATTGGGAGACCTGCATCTCACGCCGCTCCAAGGGAAAGGTACAGCTTGCAAATTCGTCCAAGGGCCTTGCCAGTTGCCACCATTCGCGTCATATGAGCAATCGAAACAAACAGAATAATGCACGAGTTTATTGTGTTTTGCCAGAAATTCGTTTCTATCTAAGTAAACCTTTTTCCTTCTTCAGATGTTTTTTTGCTTATAATAAAGAGAAGAGTAAATCTTATATGCACCGCGACGATGTATGTATTAATTATCACGATTAATCGATGCATGATACATGAGCAAATTTTAGATTTTAAATTTAAATTCAGATAATTTAGATTTTTTCTTTTCTTTTCACGTACTATAAGATTTATTTGTAACCTTTTTTCCCGTTCTATTCTAACAAGATACTATACATATAAGATTACCGGCAGCTATTTAACATCCATGATCCATCCAAGACATGGTAGACATGCATAGGGGGTGGCGTATGCATCGCGGTATGAGACGACCTTTTTTATTAGATCTAAAGCGTGCTTCCTCCTTATTAAATAGAAGCAGTAGTAGTAGTATTTAATTAATCAAGACAAGTTGGACCGGTTGACCACTTGATGCAAATCAATTAATCAGACCAGAAGTACAGCCTTTGAGAGATAAACTATACCTGGCTGGTAGTTAATGACTATTAAAGCATTAAATTAGTCGGAGAACACCCGGTCGCGACATGGGCGAGTGAATTGTTACAATTATGCTTGTCGGCTAGCTAGTTGGAGTTAGTTTATTGCTGCTTTAAAAAAAAAAAAAATTTTTTCCAAACCGACGATGAACAACTTGTAATGCTGCTCATATCTCACAATTAAAAATACAATAGGAATAGAGGGAGGAGGAGTGTCAAAAAAAAAAAAAAAAAAGTGCAATAATTTCTCTAAAATGCTACTGTTCTTCCATCTTAATTAAACATATGGAACCTGAAGTACTTTGCCAGATAAATCTTGGCAGCAGATCAGTTAACAGTTACTTACATTTATTTATTTGTTGAATCCCAACTATATATATATATATGTATGTATAACCACGTGACGTGAGTTGAGTTGAGTATATCTGCATCCTCCTATTCATTCAATTCATACTCCTCCCTACCCCAAGTTACCAACAACTAGCAGCTCATCCATTATTATTATTATTATTTCTTCTTGTCCATTTCGTTTGTTAATTGTTATACATAAACATCTACGTGTCTAAAGTCTTCTCTCACTTTTATTTTCTTATTTCCTCCTTGAAATTTTCAGATTCAGGATGCTGGCTCTTGTAAAGCAAAAAAAAAATTTTTATGCATTTCTCCAGACTGAATTTTGTGAAGAGTACCTCTGAAGAAGAACACGTATATGTTTCAGCATGTGATGCAGTAAAGTAATCTCCATCAGGGAAGAGCCGCAGCTACACTCACAATCGGTGATCGGAAGAAGAGCTACAAGCTACACGGAGGAGGCACCACCGTTCTTCGCTGAAACTTTAACCTGAAAATTTTTGACAGAACGCGCTTCCAAAACGAAAAGTTAGATTAAGCGCTTTGAGCCGGGAAAGTGTCCCGATTGCTTAAGCCTGCAGAATTGGCAGACGCCTTTTGATCGTTGGACTCTGGACCTGGACTACCAGTAGTGTCACTCTGAACATTTAAAGCCCAAATGACAAACATTGATGTTTGTACTACGGTCCACATTATTGTCTTTCTTCTATCTTTGTCCACATTTGATTGACTCCAAGTCTGTCCATCTTATTTTGCATCATTCTAATCGGTTCATGGGGTAGCAATGCAAATGCTCCATTGGTTTCGTCTGTCTTTTCAGTCATGTCCGCATAGTTTGACAATGATCCGATTCATCAGCATGTTCCACGTTCTGGGCGCATTGGATTCTGAGTTATGTGTGACTTGTGAGAGATGATTATGTTAAACAAAAGTAATTATATATATATATATATATATCAGTTAATTAATAGACAAGACATTAATTCTTTTCATCTAAATTAATCAATAAAAAAATGTTGGATTTTTCCGCTCTTTGTCAATTGATTTTCATATCAAAGTCTAGAAATTTCTTTGTTTTTGTCACTTAGTGGAGATAAAGCTGCAAACGAATCGAACCACTCGCGAACTCGAATCGAGCTCAGTCAATATCGAATTCGAGTCGAATTTGAGCTAATCAAATAGAATTCGAACTCAAAAATATCACTCGCGAGCTCGATTATATCTATATTTATTTATTTATTTTAATAATAAAATTATATATATATCTATAATATTTTATTATTTATTTAAAAAATTATTTATTTTATTTATTTTATTTATTTTTAAAAATAAAATATTTATTTTTTTATTTTCAAAAAAAAAATAATTATTTTTTTATTTTTTAAACTCGAGCTCGACTCAAATTTAAGTTAAACTCGAGTTTGAACTTGGCATTTTGAGTTTGTCGAGCTCGAACTCGAGTTCAAATTTCGTAAAATTAACTTAACTTGAGACTCAACTCGATTATGTCCAAACTCGATTCGATTTCGCTCGTTTGCACTCCTAAGTGGGGATTAACAATTAATTGTTTATCTTTCGATGGCTAAATTTTACTCCCTCCATCCCACTTTGATAGTTCTGTTTCTTTTTTCACACAGTTTAATAAAAAGTAGTTAATTTTGTTGGAACAATCAATTTAGGTTATTATTTTCCTAAATTACCCTCACATTAATTAGAGTACAACATTATAGGAACTTGAATTGATGGTAAAAAATGAATCAACTTTCATTAAGGGTATTTTAGGAAATTAAAATACAACTATATTTTTCAATTGGAAAGTGAACTATAATTTGGGACAGACGAAAAAAAAAATAGGACTATCAAAGTGGGACGGAGGGAGTATTATTGGTTATGGATGTACATTACACACGATAACCGACTATTACAAGCATGATTTTATTCTCAAGTATTAGTACTTAAAATTTGGAATTTTAAAAAAGATTGAACAGAAAAAATTGCGCACGTAAAAGAAGGAATCTATCATGATGGTGTGAGCATTATGATAATAATTTCCAGTAAGGGCCTCTCTTCCCTAGGAAAAACAAATGAGTACTCTTTTTTTATAAAAAAAAAAAAAGAACAAATGAGTAGTCGCCGCAACTCCCCTGTTATGAGAAACATACAACCGTCAATTATGAATTACCCCATCTCTCTTGCCTTGCCTTATCTTTTTTTTTTTTTGAGGGAAAAATATTATTCCTATTCGAACATCATCATTGCTCTACGCATTTTGATAGAATCTCCAGTTCTTTTTCCAGTAAAACTCTCTTTTCTTTTGTACTCAACTCCCATCTTTAAATAAACATAACTGGAAGACTTGTTAGCCTTATTATTAGTATCATTCTTTTCTTTTAAACAGAAAAAATTTCAGGGATAGACTTGTTAGCCGCCTTTAAAACTCAGACTGTTACGAAGTACTGTACTGGTTCAGCTCTTTTACATATTACATAACTCAAATAGTTATCAAATACATTTACTTTGACTAATACCCCTAGTTGTTTTTTTTTTCTAAAAAAAAATTTATGTAGATTGTATTTCTTTTCATCTTTAGTTTTCTTTTTATATTTTCCTTTTCTATGGTTAGTTTCTATCGTTTGCATTACGTTAATCGTACAAAATAGGACATTTAGGAATTGCATGGTCATAAACTCAGACTCCCCCACCACCCCCGCCCCCTAGAATATTCCGTCCTTGCTTTTCAGACTACTCTTAAACCACTTGCGTTGCGTGCGAAGAATCCCGGACTCAAAATGTGAGGAGCTATATGATTGGAGTTGGTAATTAATGGCGGGTTACGTTCAAGGCTCTGAAAGGTTGATTGGAGGAGAAGGCCAGTTTCCTGATTTAAGGTGCGGAGAATTTCCTTGCTCGAATGGCATGGCATCCCTCTCAAACGTCTTTGTCCCGGTGAGTTCCATTGGATATTTGCTTCTGGTGGACTACGCGGGATCTTCTGCCCATCATATCTGTTCATTTTTTCTGTCTAATGCAAAACTACCTAGTTTTACTTATTAATACTGCTGATATGACACATAACATATATAAGTTTGTTTGGATTGCGGTTTATTTGTCAAAATATATTTGCTTACATCATCATTACAATTTCCAATATACCTTTTTATCTTCCCAATTACCTTTTTATATCACATACATCACATCACAAAAAGTGATACAGTAAAAATATCTCTAATAATTCACAATCCAAACAAAGCCTTATTGAATGCATATTTAAGGGATGTTTGGTAAATAAATTTCAAAAGTAGAAGACTATAGGTACAATTATGATAGTATTGAATTGAAAATTCATTTACCGAACACCCTCTAAATATGCATTCAATATTATGTGCTACATCAGTAATATTAATAAATAGAATTACTTAGTTTTGCATTAAACAAGAAAAATAGACAGATATAATGGACAGAGAACCCCGTCTGTGAACAGATATCATCAAGTGTCCTTAATTTCTAACTACAAAAAAAAAAAAAAAAAAAAAAATTCAGGTATCTTATGAACTACTTCTACCTTTGAAATTTGAACCTACTAGCAGTGTTAGTTTATTACCTAAGGGTAAAGGTCTACATTCATACGACTACATAGATCACCCCTTGTCCTAATAATTGTGCTTAATGCAGCCCCCACGTTGCATGAGACTAGTTTTAAATGGAATGAATCTAGCGCGTGGCATTCGCCATTCAAGAAGGATCCGTATTTACCATATCAAGAAATGTGCCACCGTTTGGATTTTCCTGTTTTACAAATATAATACTATAGTAATATATAAATAAAAATAATTTTAAGAAAAGTAATTTTTCATATACGTTAGTATATAGTACAATTTTTAAAAAATACACGCAAAAACAGCTAATTCAAACGGATTCATTTCCTCAAGTTCGATTACCTTTCTACACTCTCTTTGAATATTTATGTTGAATAGGGGCTTCTTTTTCTAATTCTGGTCCTATTTTTGAGCTCGGCCTGGTCAGCAAAATGTGGGTCCTCTCATGCGCAAGTCCCGTCTAATTAAAGTTCCGAAGATTACCTTAACCTCGTAATATGTAAAGAAGTTAAGAAGCAAAAAAAAAGGTTAAGAGGAGCTTTTGTATCATTGCAAAAGATGCTTGCTTTTGCCTCAGTTTCACACTTTCTCTGTTACCAATTAATAGTAGTACTAAGATTCTAAAAAATTTTTGTGGTCGTCGCAATACGTCAATTTTTCATGTTATCGATTTACATTTTCGGCTTTTATATACATCTGATCAAGCTATTATTAGCTGCGGATAATAACAATTTTTGCGATAGACATGAAGGTGTAAAATTTTCTCTTTTGGCAATTAATTTAATTCAGTTCGCGCCGGCCGTGGGAGCCATGAGCCCGTGGTTCATGGACCACGGTCCCACCAAGGTCGACAGGCTTGGTGCACGTTTGCAACTAGATATTTTTAAGTATTTGTTTCTAGACCGCGCCTTAGCCGATAGGGGCAATGAGCCATCATTTTCTGTCAGCCAACCCACCATTGGGTACAAAAATCTAATATAATACAACTACTACGTAACTTAGAAACCTATCCACCATGGTTATTAAACCCGGCTCCGCGAAGAATCCGACAGAGCGATCGGGTCAATGAACCGCGGTTTTGACCATTGATCTACTGATTGCATCGGTGGATACTAATTTAATATTTATAAATACAATATAGTAATTTGAATAGAATTAAACATTTATACACTCGTAATATATATATTTTCACCGTTAAATGCATGATACGTAATCTGAATTTGAATTTGAAATCTAAATTTTATATATATGTCATGCATTCAATCATGATAGTATTGTATATAGGATTAACTCATTTTAATATGTATAAAATACATAATAAAGTGCTTTTTGGATACTAATTATTGTACTTAGAAAGATATATAATGAGCATATAAATATCAATAGAATATTTAATTTCATTTTATTGTACTTTTAAATGAATAAATAATATTGTCAAATATGGAACGAAACTGTATCACTTGTTTTTAAAGATGGAGCAGCATTTATTTTGTTTTTGTTGAAAAGTAAAGTAATTTTCTAACTACTCAAATATTATCGGTCTGAAAGTTTAAAAAATGAATTATATAATAACAAATTAAATAATTTCATTTTAAAGAAATTTAGTTATCAAATAATAACTTAACAAGTGGTAAAGCCTTTATGTATTTAAATGAAGCTTCAATGTACAACTAATGTCAAAAGCATATATACACTTTATTTTAAAAACAAAGATCCACAATTGTAAAAAAAAAAAAGGCCAATTGAAAAATCGAAAAGGTCCCCGTTGAACTAGTGGATTGCCGAATTTAACCAAGTCAATTCCGTATCCAGTCAAATTAGAAATCTGATCAAACATGATGCTCAAGTCATCGAATCGATCGATTCAACCGTTGAGTCAGAACAGGTTTAAGAACTATGTATCTACTACCTACACCAAGATGGTAAGCATCAATTTTGGTAGTATTAGAGTCCTACCATAACACATAACTATGGTATGATAATGCAAAAAACCAGTACTTATTACTCATTACATAGGGCTACAAATGAATCGTATAGAATAAATCTTTTAAGCTGTAGATTCGATTCACACTTATAGTTTTAGACTTGAATCCTATACGAGGTTGAAATTTAAGACCGAGCTCGATTAAATCTAATATTTGATGTGTTTGAGTCCAATTCGAAAGCTCAAAACTTTATTTAAAATTTTAATTTTTAATATTATTTTACCAACAATACATATACATAATAACATAATAAATGTATAGTTCATATAAAACATTAACAATAATTATTAGAGAGCCTTACAACGAGTTGAAAATGCATAAATTCAAATTGATTCGATAACTTAATTGAATGTTACTTCTTTTTCAAATTTGAGTTCGAGTCGTCAAAATGCAAATCCAAATCGAGCTCCTGTTATATTGAATCCAAAATGTTGATTAAGAACTCTGTTCATTTACAATCCCAGTAGCAGTCCATCAAGAACTTGTACTACTGCGCCAACATACAAGGAAAGCACACTCCAACTAGCAGTCCATAAAAATGAAGAAACAAAGTTGGAGTATAAAGAAATTTAGTATCAACTAACTCTACAGTAGTTGGCTATCACATGTTTTGTGAGATGGGAGTTAAAAGGATTCAAATATTGTCTCTTATCAAAGTTATCACTTAATGTGACTTCTCTTAAATTCATATAGGTGCATTAATGTGGTTCGATAGTGGTTCAATCATTGACTCTAGATAGTTGGCCATCACATGTCTTGTTACTAGAGTAGTTGATCACCATGTGTCTTGTGGGATAAGGAGCTAAGGATTCAAATCTTACGTCCTATCAAAATTGCCGCTTAATATGACTTCTCTCATGATTCGATGGTAATTCAATCCCTGTCAATTCTTCGGATCACCTATGAACCCCAAAAAAAAAAAAAAGGTATAAAGAAATTTATCCGTTTTTTGTGGAAAATCCCCTGACATTGGAAACGGTACAAGCGATGGCTGGTGCAAGTATAAAGATATCTCTTTATACTTTGTATGATTTTTTTTGGGTTGCTATGTGCCATGGTGAACACACAAAGCTCCGTCAATTCGAAACCAAAAACAGTGGCAAAATGAAAATTGAAAATTTTGAATAATGACGAGAAGTTTTGTTAATGGATGAAAGCATAAAATCCCCACCTCCTTCGTCCCATCCCATTCAATCCTCGGTGACAAAGTTTAAAGAATCATTGAAAAGCTTGACAGGAGGTCGTCTTTGCAATTATGCCGCAAACCACAGCGAAGAGGTGGCTTCATCACTCGTTAAATCACGAGATAGAAGCAGCAATAAGGGGTGATTTGGTAAAACGAGAAGGATAGTAACAAACATGAGATGACAAGGGAACAATAATGACTGGGAGAGAAGGAAGGAAGGAAAGAAAGAAAGAAAGAAAGAAAAGAGGGAGAAAAAGAAAAGTTGCGTAGAGGGTCAATACTACTCAATTAGTCGTATGGGGGCGGCTGACGTGGCGCCACAAGAGTGGGTAACAAGAATGAATGAATGAGTAACCAATACTAGTAAAACATATTAACCTACGATTCCGACAACCAAACAAACCAGCAAAAAGCAAAACAACACCAAAACAATAACAAAAACAACCACCACCCTTGAGGCTACTGTGAGCAGCGAGTAATGACAGCTAAAGAAGAAGAAGAAGAAGAAGAACCATAGATACATACATCCTTTAGATAGAGAGAGAGAGAGAGAGAGGTGTGGAGGGGAAAGCGTTGGATTGGGGTTTGGGGGGTGGGGACAGGGACCTGGGGTCTGGGGGGATTGGCATGGAAGGTGGAGGTGGTGGGCTTGCCATGCTCAGGCAGCTCATCGGACAGCTTCAAGACCTCTTAGACCTCTACGCGTCTCCTCTTCCTCCTAGCTATTTTCTCCGCTTTCCACCACCGCCGCACCACCACCGCCACCAACACAGGTATCCCTTTTCTCTCCCTTTCACTCTCTACCTACCTATCTCTACGCTTTTAATTATTCTGCTGAAGATGGGTGAATAGTTGAATATCATACTTGTTCCTTTTTTCTTCGTCATTTGAGAAATGATCCATGGTTTTGTTTTTTGACTTAAAGATTCTACCTTTCAGCTTAGGAATTTATTGTGGCTTTGGCACTCTTCTATTAAAACCTCGTTTGCCCTTTCTTCTTCTTCTTTTGGGTTGATCTTCGCTTGCCGTTGAACTGGAGAGTGATATATTTGCATCTGCCTTGTATGCTGAATGTTACAATGTGGCTCTCTTTAGGAGCACTTGTATATCAATTCTGCTCTTCGATTAGCACGCTTTTGTGCTTAATTATTGCAATGGCCATAAAAAAGATAGGTGAGGCAGTGCAAAAACTTGCGCACAAATTTGATGGATATTATGCGGTTTCTGAGTTCATTTCCAGCCTGGTTTAAAGATTTTGGTGTAAACTTTTTTGTAGGGAAGATGAATGTTTATATACTTATTCTATATTTTGTTTTTTATTATGCTTAAATTGCTTCCCCCGCCCCCCCCCCCCCCTTCCCTTTTCGCAGTTATAATGGAAAAGTGAAGGGTCTGGCAGCATAATACTTGCGATTTCTTACATTTTTACACATGCTAAACTTGGTCATGATGAGTTCTTCGATACTATGCTCAAAGCCATTGCCTTTTTCTCCCCACTTTTATTGTGCTTGGTAACTACATTCAAGTGTCATGGCTCCCTGTCTATTGTTGGTGCACCGAAATTTCTGCATTCCTATATGTATCTTTAGCAAAATACAAGCTCTAGATAAGTCTGTAGTTTTTTAACAGCGATTACACCTACTCTGGTTGTTGAATTCCTATATTCTAACAATTAACTGGAACATCATTTTTTCACCGTCTAATTATTTTGGGAAAATTGTGACAAATGGTCTTAGTTTTCATTTTCCACTCTCTTCTTCTTGTTCTTTTTTTTTTCTATGGTAGTGTCAAATTTTTTTCCTGCAGTCCCTTGAAATTTCTTGCTGAAACGACCTGGATTTGTTTTAAATTTCTGTGTCTATGTTTCCTCTCACTTTTAGTGGTCAAGTTCATAAATTCCTATGTACCATATAGGAGTAGACTTTACGCAGAATGTTAAAATTTCTTGAATTAAAACGTTTAGTAGTTAAGGAATTTTAACAACTTTCCTGCTCTGAGACATAGTTGACACTGTTCTTCCAACAGCCTAAGATGCGAATATGTCAAAAGAGATAACTTTTGCTCGTGTAATCAAAAAGTGGTCTAGTCTGATGGAGTTTAAGATTTTAAAATGCTTGTAAATAAAATTTATTTGAAAGTTTTTCCCAGATCTCAAGGCATCACATCTTCCTGCATAAAAATTCTGCTCTCTGGTTTCTGATGATCTTTTTTTCTAATCATTTGCATCCATTAGTGCAGATATGATCATAGAATGAATCACCACCTCTAGACTCTACAATACTGAAATTAGGGATCAGACAAGATTAAAGTATCTTAACCAATAACTCTGGATTCCTTTTTAGTTAATCATTTGACAGTGTATGTGGCTCAAGTTATTCCAGAAATACTGTAGAGATCAATGTTATATATATATATATATATATATATATATATATATATATATTTAGAGTAAGTGAGAGGTCATCTTGAACCCGGGACCTCTCACTTACACTCCTTCCCCCTGTACCATCCAATCCATCCCTCCACCCCTGTAGAGATTAATGTCGCGTAACTACTCATTTGGATGCAACAATCAGGTAATTATTACAGAAGTCTTTGCTGAAGGACTGAAGCATATGTGTTCTGTTTTTTTTTCTAGATTTTTTTTCTTTATTTGGTGTGTCTACTGTGGTCTACTCTGTTAACTTTCAATTTTACTTTTGATCTTCAGCATGGAAAATTATGCACCTCTTTTTACTGTCTGTCAATTTTTTGATCATGTTTCAACCATCTTACCAACTTCCTCTTGAAATTAGTTTTATTGATACGAAATTGTGGATTTTCACATTGATGTTTCTTAACAATCATCTTTGGGCCACTGGCCATTTGTCGGGAGTTTCAAGCTGTCACTGGTTGTTCAGCCCTGTCTAAAGTTTCTTAAGGGGGAATATTTGAGTGTACAGCTTATTCTTTTGTGCAGCTGGTGCCTTTTTAATCTCGATGATAACTCCATAAAAGATAACTGCTACAATCTTATAATGACTGCTGGAAAATCTGAAAATCTCAAAATGTTGGAGCCTGGCAAGCCACCACCAGTCAAGAAAGCTCGTAAAGAACGGAATCGTGGAAAACTGACAGAAACTACTAGGTCCACTGAGATTATGGAGCAGACAATTTGGAAAGATTTTCCGGAGGACCTTTTTGAAGCTGTTATTGCAAGGCTCCCCATAGCCACATTTTTTCGCTTTCGATCAGTTTGTCAAAAGTGGAACTCATTACTTACTTCTCAAAGTTTCTCCCAACAGTGTGCTGAAGTTCCTCCATCCCAACCTTGGTTTTACACCATCACTCACGAAAATGTGAACACCGGAGCAATGTATGACCCAACGTCAAAGAAATGGCACCACCCAACTGTTCCCGCATTGCCGACTAAGCTAATTGTCTTGCCAGTGGCTTCAGCAGGGGGCCTCGTGTGTTTCCTTGATATTGCACACCGCAGTTTCTATGTATGCAATCCTCTTACAAGATCTTTTAGGGAGTTGCCTGCTAGATCTGTTAAGGTCTGGTCCCGCGTGGCTGTTGGCATGACTTTGAATGGGAAATCCACGAGTGGGGGTTATAAGATCCTTTGGGTTGGTAGTGATGGAGAGTATGAAGTTTATGACTCCACACAGAACAGTTGGACTCGGCCAGGAAGCATCCCCCCCAATATTAAGCTCCCTCTTGCACTGAACTTCAGGTCCCAGGCTGTGTCGATTGATAGCATGCTTTACTTCATGCGATCAGATCCTGATGGGATTGTGTCCTATGATACAATTTCTGGGAGTTGGAAGCAGTTCATAATCCCTGCCCCTCTGCACCTGAGTGACCACACACTTGCAGAGTCTGAGGGAAGGATCATGCTTGTGGGCTTGCTCACAAAGAATGCTGCTACATGTGTCTGCATATGGGAGCTGCAAAAGATGACTCTCTTGTGGAAGGAGGTTGACAGAATGCCAAACATATGGTGCTTAGACTTTTACGGAAAGCACGTTAGGATGACATGCTTGGGCAACAAAGGTTTGCTTATGTTATCCCTGAGATCAAGACAAATGAATCGGCTTGTTACATATGATTTATCAAGCAGGGAATGGCTGAAGGTTCCAGGTTGTGTCTTGCCACGTGGGAGAAAGAAGCAATGGATTGCATGTGGCACTGCATTTCATCCATGTTTGACAGCTCTTGCTTGATTTGTTGACTCTTGTCACTGCTCGATGCTATCATGTCAAAGTGATAGCTGTTCCAATGTGAAAATTCATCTGGGATGGGCTGCAAACATTTTCCACTGCCATCTGCAGGCTACATTCCATGATTATGAATATGAACACCACCCTTAGGACTTTAAGAGTAATTTGTACCTTTGTTCCTGTACAAACATCTAGGCAATGGCCTTATTAATTTTAAGCAGTTCAGAATGGTTAATAACCATTCTTTCAGCTGGTTAAGATCATTAGAATGGCTTCGAGAGTGGCTTCGGCCTGCTCAAGCTTGTAATCCCTTGTGTGGGTGTACCCTTTCAGTCATAATTATTTTTCATGGCCACGTTGTAAATCTTGTCCAATGGTCTCTAAAATTCATTGTTATGTTGACTTGGGCTGCTTTACTACTTGATGGGAAACTTAAATGACTAATTGGATTTGCACCTTCCCTTGCTTACTACTACAGTACTTTTTACCTTAAGTTCGGGATTCCCTGCGTTGCTACAGTAGTACTACTTGGTGGGGGAAATGCAGCTAACTTTTCTTTTAAGTTCAGGATTCCCTGCCTTTTAATGAGGTAACCCAAAGTCAACCAGCAAAGGGCGCTGCAAATGGTGAAAGGGTTGCTATTGTTCTATTTGTGGCTGAAACTTATTGAATCAACTGCACTAGGAAACTGTTCGCAACTGGGCAGATTAGCATCAAGTAGTATTTCATCATAAGTGCTTTTGATTGATCATATGGACTAGAAAGCAATCATATTTCTCAACGAGTGTATTATAGAACGAGCACTATAACCTATCTAATTAAACTTTGACGAAAAGGCTGAAGTTAGTGAACTCAATAAGAGACTTGAGTAAATTAAAGACAGCGAAGATGCTCTCCTCTTTTATGCAGAAAAGAGTTAATACATGACTAAGCGTACAACTTCTACAAGTCTGAAAATTGATTATTTTAGTTTTCTTTTTGCCATGCAGCATTTCGTTGTGGAGGCGGTGGGGCGTTCAATGGAGGATCTCGATCAAAGCCACAACATCATTACAATTCTTCGTACCATCTCTTTTCTGAGTGATCTGGTAAGATTTTGTGTACCAATGGTGGTTCACTTGCAAGAGTGGAGACCCTTTCTTTTTCCTTTTCTTCTTTTTTCCTCCAGGTAGTAAAAAGTAATTACTGGCAAATTGCGTCCATACTTCGGCCACCCCAAATTTGTTAACCTTCACAATCATGTGTGAGAAAAGACTCCTTTGGACCTTGAGGTGGGTATTTCCAGCTCACTAGAGCTGTTCCGACTGCTTCGGCCTCCCACCATCGGGCCTTGACTTCGGCCCAGTTATTGCCTCGGCCAGGGCTTTCACTCAGTAAGCCGAGGTCAAGCATAATGACCTGGCAACCGGAGTTGGCCTCTGACACCTCTGACACTTCTGTTAAAGCTGCTCTGACATACGCCACCTGACACAACTGTTCCGGTGCACCTTTCCGCAGAGTCCATTAACTCACCTTGATACACTGACACTGCCGGATCTCTGGGGACCTGTGCAAGCAGTCCCTCTCTCCTATCTGACTCCTATAAATACTCAACGCCTCCACTGAGAAAGGGGACGGCCAAATTTCTGGTAAATGCATACTAGTCTTCTCTATACCCATTACTCTTTCATTCCCGAACTGACTTAAGCTTCAGAGTTACACCGGGGACTCTAGTCCCTCCTACAATTTAAGCAGGTGACCTCGTATGAGATAACCACCCAGGATAAGAGGCCTTCTTCAGCTCGGGTGACTCACTCCAGCAGGACAAAAACGACCTCTTCAATTGGCGCCGTCTGTGGGAACGCAAAGACATCAGAAAATGAAGCCTACGCGTTCTAGGAGCAGGAAAGCTCTCGCTATTGGGGCTGAGCAGAGTAATGTAGCTCAGCAAAAAGGTATCTCTGAAGGGCAGGAGTCCCCAAGGACCCAGCCCGCAAACGAAGAAGCCATAACCCGTATGGCCGAGTTTGTGACCGAGAACCCTAACATTTTCGAGGAGTTAGGGAGGTATCTCAAGAGACAAGGCAAGCAAAAGGCCGAGTCCTCTAAAAGGAAGTCGGATGGATCCCCTGAAGGTTCGTCCGAAGAAGAGTCCGATGGAAGACGCTTGAGCCGAAGTGCTTCGAAGAAAGCATTTTCCAAGGCCACCTCTAAGGTAGCCTCCCTGACCAGGTCCTTATCAAGAGGGCTGTTGGGCCGGCGACCTGAGGAACCTCGGCCCACGGAGAGAGCCGGGGTGGATTACCAGAGGGCTCCACCCTTCACCGATGATATCAACGAAGAGAGACTTCCTCCCAACTTCAAGCTTCCCTCGATACCGTCTTATGACGGCCGAGGTGATCCGGAAAACCACATTCATGCCTTCATCTCGGCCTTCCGCCTATACTGCATCCCTGATCCCGTCATATGCCGGGCTTTTCCGGTATTCCTCCAGGGGACAGCTCGAAAATGGTTCTGGGGCCTAGAACCTAGGAGCATTTCAACCCTGGGGGAATTAGTGGAGAAATTTCTTCACCGTTTTGTTTCCTCCCGACCGACGACCCGGACCTCGGCTTATCTGTTGAACATGCAGCAGAACCCGGGGGAATCACTTCGGTCGTATGTCCAGAGGTTCCACGAAGAAAGCGTGCAGATACCCAACCCTAATGAGCAGGTCACCATTGCCGCTTTCACCCATGGGCTCGTTGCCGGGGTATTCAATACGGGGATTCACAAGAAGTATCCCCGTTCACTCCACGAATTGTGGTTGAAGGTCGAGAAGGGCATCCAGGCCGAAGACCTCAACCGCATGAAGAAGGAGGTCCAAGCCGCTCGCCCGAGAATAGACCCCAGGAAGGGGAAAGATCTTGGCCGGAGTGAAATGGGCTCGGGGAGTGCCTTCCAAAGTCCTAGCCGAGACCGCCGTAGCGTTTTCGACAGGATCTCCAAAAGGAAGCCACCCATCCCTGAGTCCGAGCTGACCACCCTAAACACCACCCGGTCCCGAGTGCTGTCTGTGATGGAGCAGAACAACCTCGGGAAGGCCCCTCCCAGGATGTTCAGCAGCAGGGATAAGAGGAATCCGAACCTCTACTGCCTGTATCACCGGGACACCGGCCACGAAACCGAGGACTGCAACGACCTCAAAAGGGAAATCGAGAACCTCATCAGACAGGGACACCTGAAGCAGTTCATCCGCCGAGGTGGAGGTCAACCTCGCAATGGACCTCGACGTGAAAACCGGGGTGACCAACGCCGAGATGAAAGGCGGACATCAAGAAGCAGTTGTAGGCCCCCGGAAGATCCTAGGGAGACAAAAAGGCCTCCCCGAGACTGATCCTCAGGCCACGGGCTGGGGTATGGATCCAACATTGCCGGGGTCATCAACACAATTGCCGGAGGTCCGACGGGAGGAGACAGTCAGAACTCCCGAAAGAGGACCTACAGGCAAACCAACCCGGATCAGGCCGAGACAAGTGCTCGCCTATCCGAGGTAATCACTTACGGGCCTAGTGATCCAGTCCCGGCTGCTTCCAGCAGTCATGAGGCCTTGGTGATTGAGATCCTCACCAATAACTACATCGTCAAAAAGGTCTACATTGACCCGGGGAGCTCCGTTGACGTCATGTACCTCCGCACCTTTGAGAGCCTTAAACTGGCCAGGGGGTGCATGACCCCGGTGAAAACCCCTCTTGTCGGGTTCGGGGGACACATTGTGCACCCGAAGGGATGGTGACTTTGACAGTGACTATAGGGCGTTACCCCCGCAGCAGAACCATTCCCGTCAACTTCGCAGTAGTCAAAGCTGACTCCCCGTATAACTTACTACTCGGCCGACCTACGCTTAATGCTTTGCGGGCAGTGTACTCCACCTACCACTTAAGCTTCAAGTTTCCTACTCCTGCGGGGGTAGCCGAGGTCAGCAGCGATGTCTGCGCGGCCCAAGAGTGTTACCTCGCCACTCTACAAGCAGCCTCCCCATCAACCTCCGGGGTAAGGCCCGAGAAGAGGTCAAATATCCTCTCGATAGATAGCATTGATCCTCAGCGAGCTGAGAAGATCCTAAGGCTGGAGACTGGGGATGAGGTGGAAGAACTCCCTCTGGACCCCACGAAACCTGATCAGACAGTTCGCGTTGGTACCCGACTGCCCGATCCTGTTAAAAGAGGCATGGTAGACCTCCTAAGAAAGTACCGGGACGTCTTCGCCTGGGCCGCGGAGGAGGTTCAAGGAGTTCCGCATCACCTCATGATACATGAGCTGAATGTCGACCCCCAAGTCCGCCCGGTCAAACAAAAACGAAGGCACCTCGGTCCTGAGCGTAGCCAAGCTGTGGGCGAAGAGGTAGATAAGCTCCTCCCTGCAAAGATCATCCGGGAGGTCCAATATCCGACCTGGTTGTCCAACCCGGTCATGGTAAAGAAGGACACCGGGGCCTGGAGGATGTGCGTCGACTTCACCGACCTCAACAAAGCTTGCCCCAAGGATTGTTACCCATTGCCTAAGGTCGACACCTTGGTGGACTCGGCAATGGGATATGAAGTCCTCTGCTTTTTTGATGCCTTTAAAGGGTACCACCAGATCGGGATGAGTCCGGGGGATCAAGAAAAGACCGCCTTCTATACTGACAAAGGCACATACTGTTACACCACCATACCTTTCGGACTAAAGAATGCCGGGGCCACGTATCAACGCTTGGTTAACCAAGCCTTTAAATCTCAAATCGGCCGGACTGTCGAGGCCTACGTAGATGATGTCCTCTTGAAGAGCCAGACAACCTCCACATTCCTTGCCGACCTGAAAGAAGTCCTGGAAGTCCTTCGGGAGACACGAATGATGCTGAACCCCAAGAAATGTGTTCTCGGGGTCACTTCGAGAAAGTTCCTGGGCTACCTCGTCTCTAGGCGGGGTATTGAAGCAAATCCGGACAAGGTGAAGGCCATCCAAGAAATGTCCCCACCAAGGTGCGTCCGCGACGTCCAGAGGCTGACGGGGCGGTTGGCCGCCCTGAATCGGTTTTTATCACAATCCGCCTCCAAGGCACTGCCATTTTTCAAAGTCCTCAAGAAAGCCGACAAATTTTCATGGACGGAAGAGTGTCAACAGGCGTTTGAGCAGTTAAATGATTACCTCAACCACCTCCCAACACTCACCTCACCTCGTCCAGGGGACAGATTGTTCTTGTACCTGTCTGCTGCAGCTGAAGCCGTAAGTGCCGTACTGATAAGGGAGGAAGGTGTCCAAACACCTGTTTATTATGTCAGCCGAGTCCTCCGAGGTCCGGAGACCAGGTACACTCAGGCGGAGAAACTTGTGCTGGCCTTAATCCATGCAGCTCGTAAACTTAAGCCCTACTTCTTGGCCCATCACGTCTGCCTGAGGACAGACCAACCACTTCGGCAGGTCCTGTCACGGCCGGAGGCCTCTGGACGCCTCACCAAGTGGGCCATCGAGCTGGGAGAGTACGACTTATCTTATGAGCCCCGCACGGCAATTAAAGCCCAGACTCTCGCAGATTTCCTGGCCGAGCTTACTTATCTTGAGGAAGTGAATGAGACCATCCCGGCTACCCCCCAGGCTGTCACCCCGTCCACCGCCGAGCCTCTGCGATGGACCTTGCATGTGGATGGCTCATCCAATCGCGAGGGTAGTGGAGCCGGCTTGCTCCTCGAAGATCCCCAAGGGGAAATTTGCTCGTATGCCCTGAGGTTTGACTTCGCAGCCTCAAATAATGAAGCCGAATACGAAGCTGTTATTGCCGGCCTGCAACTAGCTCGAAAGCTGGGGGCCGCGCACGTCTTGGTCTATAGTGACTCCCAACTCGTTGTGTGCCAAATACTAGGTGAATACGAGGCCAGGGAGGAGGTGATGCATCATTACCTCTCCAAGGTTCTCCAGCTGGCCACACACTTCGAGTCTTTTGAAATCCAAAGAATACCGCGATCACAAAACAGAAGGGCTGACGCCCTCTCCCGGCTTGCTTCCACCTCTTTCTCCGATCTGAACAAAACGGTTCTCGTAGAGGTTCTAGTTGAGCCGGGATATTTAACTGAGGTCGTGTACCCTGTCTACCCTGGGGACACCTGGATGGGGCCCCTAACTCGATATCTCAGCCGGGGTGAACTCCCAGAAGACCGAGCTGAATCACGGAAGCTCCAACGAAAAACAGCTCGGTACACCCTCCGGTAAGGTCTCTTGTACAAGAGGTCCTACCTCGGTCCCTGGCTACGATGTATCACCCCGGAAGAAGGCGAGAGAATCCTCGAGGACATTCATGAGGGACTCTGTGGTGCCCACGTCGGCTTCAGGATGCTCGTAAAGAAGGCTCTGCTCCTCGGGTACTTTTGGCCCACCATGAGGGTAGATGCCCAAGTCATGGTTCTTTGTTGCCCTTCTTGTCAACACCATGCCCCTGAGCACCACCAACCGACTAATCTTATGATCCCCATCACTTCGCCATGGCCATTCGAGCAGTGGGGGACTGACATAATCGGTCCATTCCCCAGAGCCCCAGGCAACTATGCCTACGTGGTGGTGGCAGTGGACTATTTCACTAAATGGGTCGAAGCAGAGCCCCTGAGGAGCATCACCGGAATGGCTGTTCAAAAATTTTTCTGGAAAAACGTGGTCTGTCGCTTCGGACTGCCTCGAGTTGTCATCTCGGATAATGGAAGGCAGTTCGCTGATAACCCTTTCAAGGCATGGTGCGAGAACTTGGGGATCAGGCAACATTTCACCTCGGTGGGCCACCCTCAGGCGAATGGACAAGCCGAAAACTTCAACCGAACTCTCCTCCATGGCCTCAAGACCAGGCTTCACCGGGTTGGATCATCGTGGATGGAAGAGCTCCCCAGCGTGCTGTGGTCCTATCGGACTACGACGAGGTCGGCGACTCAAGAAACACCATTTTCCCTAACTTATGGGTCCGAGGCTGTCGTTCCATCCGAGTTCATCACACCCAATCCACGAATGGCTGCGTATGCTGCCGAAGTCAATGAAGAGGAGCGGCGACTCGACCTCGACCTCGCCGAAGAGAAGCGTGATATGGCCGCGGCCAAAGTTGCGATCTACAAAAATATCCTAGCTGGCTATTACAATGCTCGGGTCAAGAATTTAAGATTCAATCCGGGAGACCTTGTGCTCCGGAAGAACTCGGTTAGCCGAGCTGAGCCTCAGGGAAAACTCAACCCAAAGTGGGAAGGACCATATCGTGTTGTTGAGTCCAGCCAAAACGGATATTGTAAACTAGCCTACCGAGATGGTTCGCGGGTGCCCCGAACCTGGCATGCTGAGAACCTTAAGTTGTATTACCCTTGAGGGGTACGTATTTTTATATCTTACTTCTTAAAGTTATTTCTCACTTATTCTCATTTTATCCTAAGTGAAAAATAAGGGGACAAAGCAGTAATCAAAAAGAAGGCAAAACAAAAATATGCAAGACTAAAAAAGGCCAACTTTATTGAAAGTTCGAAAAAGCATGAAGCCGAGGTCATTCATGACCTCGACTCCCAATTACAAGAGCTAATGGCCGAGGTTATCTACGACCTCGGCCCATCTATTGCAAAAATAGATGCTTCTAAGCATCTCCTCCTCCGGGGTTCTGGTCCCCCATAGTCTCACCCCCTGCTTCGGTTCCCTGCTGTCCATCTCCTCCGCCGGCCTGGTTCCCCTCACTGCCCTCATCATCCAAATCAAACTCTTGGAGCCATTTGTTGAACTCAGCACGGAGCTCGGCTAAGTCTTTCCCCTCTTGGATGCCCTCAGCCATACGGTCGTACAGTTCCTTGGCGTCCTCATTGTAATGTTGAGCATCTTGAAGGGACTCTAACTGTTCAGAAGTAAGGAAGGGCGCTGCCTCTTTAATGGCCGAGGTATAGCCGAACATGAAGCTTGGCCTGGTGAGCTCGCCGAGTTCGCAAGTAAATGATTCTGACTTCCGGAAGGCCACCACGGCAGTAACCCCGGCTTGGTCGATCGCCTCCTTGTTTGATTTTTCCTCTTGAACTCTCCTGTTCTTCTCCTCATCAAGGGCAGTCAAGAGGGAGTTATTGGCGACCTCGACCTTCTTCTTCGCCGCTGTGGCTTTGTCCCGTTCCAGCTCGGTGGCCTTTAGCTTCTCTTCCAGATCAGTGATCCTCTTCTGGAGCTCGGCTGGTGACTCGTAAGTTTCTATAAAGTTCTCGAAGCGCTGATGCATCTCTGCAAAGAACACCGTGGTGGAGGCCCAGGAAACCGCGGCGCCCTGCATCAGCTCGGCTGGATTGAGTTTCCTGGTGTAAGTATTGTCCCGTGGCAGGACCGAATTCACCAGGAGCTCGTGTGCAACTCGGGGGTCCTTGCAGCGGTCATTGACGTTGACATCCCACTCCGGGCAAAATTGTGCCCCGGAGTGCCTTTTGTCCTCCCCGGCTGCAAGAGAGGGCACATGGTGGAGGTTGAATAACGAGTTCCCCGAGATGGAGTCACCCTGGACCACGGTCGAACCTCGACCCCGGCCCCGAGGTTGAGAGGCCATGGTTACTCCATGGGATGGAACTTCCACCGGGATGGTTGAAGTCTTGGATCTACCAGGCGTGCCCGAGGTGTGCGAACCCTCGCCTATGATCACCACGGCGGGTTCGCGAGAGCGTGCCACCCCAGTAGTCTTTTTAGCCGGCCTGGATGAGGGCTCGGCATCATCCTTGCGCTTTTTTGATGGCCTCTTCGCCACCTCGACCTCTCCCGAGGTAATCAGGTCGGAAACCTTCATTACTGCAAAGCACGAAATGAAATTAGTTAGAATTCAAGGAAAATAAACAAGAAAGTGAGGAATGGAAAAGTACAAGGTATTTTTAGCCTAGTAGAAACGAGGATGGTGTGATCCGAGCTGATCAAGGCTCGGCTGAGCTCGCCCTTCACGAGCACTCTTTCAGGGAAGTCCCAACAGTTAATCTTCAGGCCCGACCCCGTCAACTTTTGGAAGTTGCGTTCTTCCAATTTGCCCGGGGAGGTTTCTTTGACCGAAGTGGGAGGTCTCCACCAGAATCCCCTGGGGAAGTCCTCAGCGGGGACGAAGAAAAAGTTATTCTTCCACTCCTTTATTGAGCTCGGGGCATCATATACCAACTTGGGAACCTTGTTCCCGAAGTAGAACCACCCCTTCTCGCTCCCACTGTTCTTGAGTGAATAACAACGGCGGAAGAGGTTCACGTTTGGCTCTATCTCTTGATGTCGACAGAGTAGCTGGAAGCCGACAAGGATACGAATTGCATTTGGGGTGAGCTGAGTAATCCTCACCCCCCAGTACCTCAGGCAGTCCCGAAGAAACCTTGTGGTGGGCACCCTGAGTCCGGCCTCCAGCTGTTCTGTGTAGATAGCTACCCTACCCTTTGGAGGCAGAGCGGCGGACTGATGTGGGCGCGGCAGGTAGACACTGTAATCCCTCCTCCACGGGTACTTGCGGATCACCTCGGCTATGGAATCTTGGGCCATCGCACTGATGAAGGCCGGCATCTGACCATAGTTTAGCGTGGCCACGTTTGGAGGAGTGGAGGGCTCCTGTACACCTTCGTCCCTAGGAACTTCATTCCCGAGGTCATCATTGTACAAGACCTCGGGCTCGACCTCAATCTTTTCGGCCTGTTCTTCCGGAGACTCAGTTCGGCGAGATGTCTCCGCACCTCCTCCCCGGGCTAGGTAAGAAGCCTCCGCACCTCCTTCCTCGGCGTCGGATGCAGTTCTCTCCTCGGAAGGGCCGGGCCTCTCTGCCTCGGTGAAGTCAGGCCTCACCGTCTCTTTGTGTGTGCGAGCTGTTCTAGCCATTAATACAGAAAGAAGAAGTGAACTTACTTAGAAGATGCGAAGTGAAGAAGTTGCTGAGGAAGATAGGTTGGAAAGATTGCCGAAGTGAAAAAGCAAATAGACAGAGCTCTGAGGTGATTTCGAATTTTGGTAAAGAATGGAACGGTGAAAAGAAACCCCTATTTATAGGCAACAGGGGGGGGAACCGAAGAGACGCAATCTTTGGGATTCCCTAAAGCTTTCTCTCCCCTCATTAATGAAGGTGCTGTTCACCTGACAATCGATCGTATTGATCCGACGTTAAAGCTGCCAGCCCCCGTTCCACCTTCCCCCAGTCACATCTACACAGTCGTGACGTGTCCTTGCCATGTTCCGTGTTACACACGCACGTCAGCCTCGGGAAGTGATGACTTCGGGTGACCACGACCTCGCCCTTTCCAAGGCTGGGGGGCTTAGTGAGGTGGGTATTTCCAGCTCACTAGAGCTTTTCCGACTGTTTCGGCTTCCCACCATCGGGCCTTGACTTCGGCCCAGTTATTGCCTCGGCCAGGGCTTTCACTCAGTAAGCCGAGGTCAAGCATAATGACCTGGCAACCGGAGTTGGCCTCTGACACCTCTGACACTTCTGTTAAAGCTGCTCTGACATACGCCGCCTGACACAACTGTTCCGGCGCACCTTTCCGCAGAGTCCATTAACTCACCTTGATACACTGACACTGCCGGATCTCTGGGGACCTGTGCAAGCAGTCCCTCTCTCCTATCTGACTCCTATAAATACTCAACGCCTCCACTGAGAAAGGGGACGGCCAAATTTCTGGTAAAGGCATACTAGTCTTCTCTATACCCATTACTCTTTCATTCCCGAACTGACTTAAGTTTCGGAGTTACACCGGGGACTCTAGTCCCTCCTACAATTTAAGCAGGTGACCTCGTCTGAGATAACCACCCAGGATAAGAGGCCTTCTCCAGCTCGGATGACTCACTCCAACAGGACAAAAACGACCTCTTCAGACCTGTTTATGGTGCACGGAATAGAATTGAGAGGAGGAAGGATTGTTCATTGTCAAGAAATGTAAACGTAGCTGCAGCATACTAACATCTGATATAGAATACGTTGTAAGGCGTTTTGTAGTAGGCAGTAGCATGAGTTGTGTGTCTGACGTGATTATCATCCTTGGCTCTGTAACATGATCCTAGATGCATCAAAATCTTTTCCAAGAGCACGTCAAAGAAGCTTTGCAGAATTTTTAACTGATTGTGTAAATTTTCATAAGGTTACACCATGTTTTAATCTATTTACGTAACCTATTGCAGACGTGCCAGAGGGAGCAATCGTCGTAAGGGAACATGCAACACTAAATAACTCGTTCAGCCGCCTTTGGTTCAACGAGGTGGACATGGTCACACCGAGGGACCAGCTCAGTTTTGGCTATGTTGCGTATAGGTTAGGGGGATTTGTTCAAGCCTTTTTTCTGTTTACAAATTGTGATCCTACACTTGGTGGCATTCTTTTCCGAGCAAGACGGAACCACGCCGTCGCCAACGCAAAGAACAGAACTAGCAGTTTTGATGAAGAGTAGGACAGGATCAGGCTTGTGGGCTCCTTATCCCGCTAACCTAGATTTAGTTGTCTTGCCTCCGGTAGCGAGGACATCAAATGCAGGCTGATGTCCACACTACTAAAGAAATATACATTAGTTTGCCAAAATCTTTCTTCATGGGAAAGTCGATTTTTTCCCATCAAACAAATTTAATAGCTTTTTATGACACAAATACAAGCCAACAAGGAAAGCCCATCTCGTCTTGTTTCATCCGGATCTTTGTCAAACCAGGAAGA
This sequence comes from Coffea eugenioides, assembly GCF_003713205.1. Lineage (NCBI taxonomy): Eukaryota > Viridiplantae > Streptophyta > Magnoliopsida > Gentianales > Rubiaceae > Coffea > Coffea eugenioides. The sequence goes on along the minus strand of NC_040045.1, from coordinate 46,066,547 downwards.
CAATGATCGGTCAGAACAACAGGAGTCAAATGAATGAGAAACGAAATGAAACTAGAAAAAACGACCCATATTTGACTCAACAGGCAAAAAAGCACAACATCGATTGAATGAGAAAAGGTTCAGCTATATAAGAAAAACTGTGTGTTCCATCAGTCCTTTAAACACAAACAAAGTTTTATCTAGTTACGATTCACTTTAATTTCTACATTTGCCTGCTAACAGGCAAAAAAAAACACTACAACTGGCAGCCGGTATTTGGTCAATTGACCACTGGACGGTTAAGCCATTCCTCCACTTGTTGCTGTCCTAATTATCTGGAATATAGATGATCCAATGACCACAAAAACGAAGAAACCAAGCAAGATAGGGCCGACAGGGTAGTTGCTTCCCTTCTTTGTACTAGTTTCAGGAACTGCTCCCCGTCTGGTGATGTTCTTCTCGAACTTCTCCACCTTCCTATCAGCAAGACGCCTTGATGTAGTCTGCAAAAAAATTATTCTATAGTTACCATGCCTCGTACTGTTAATACCTGTTTCTCAATTGAGGCAAACAATAAAATCTAGCAACCCACAAGACGTGGGAATTAGCATCAAGATCCACCAATAATACAGACCCACATTTACAAGACCACTCCTAAAATTCAAAGCATAGCTTTGTTGAATCCCTCAACACATGGGAATCCTTCCTTAACACATGCAGAATATTGGACCACAAAGTCAGGATAGTGCAACTGTAGATGATAATAACCAGCTCAATGCTAGAAAGCTAACAGTTTCAAATATGTGGAAGTAAGCAAAAGCCAACAGCCCTAAACCAATCTAACGACACTGCATCAAGATGTATAGTGTCAAACCAGCGTGATTTCGTTCTCTACCATCTAATGTGTATGCTATACTATAGTGCCACACATGCCAATCCCTTGAGAGATCCACTGACAGTAAAATCCTCGAATCCCTACTTGACCCATTTTGGCAAGAGAATGCCTGATCACCTAAGACGAAACACGAACAGATAAAACTGCTATGTTAGCATCTATACCTGCCTCACAAAATTGGCCCGGATGTCATAACTTCCTTTTGACGTAAATCCATCACCAAATTCACCCTGTTTGCCTAAATTTCCAGCTTCTGTCAATCCTGTTCTAGTTAAGTTTCCACACCTCCCCAGGATGCCCAAGATATTTTATTTTCATTATTTAAACTAGTCTAAAAATCATAGGGTCAACTCACTGAGTACCCCATTCCCTAGTGGAATGGCAGAATCAATACCTTTAGCGCTTGATTAGTAAAGGAATTTTCCCAATGGTTCAGTCAATTTCATAAATAAAACAAAAACGATTAAAAATTGAATCTGGATCCTCCTCGACTCGCAAAAGAAGACTGTGAAGAGAAAAAGATTTATCCTTTCTATCACAAAGTCAATTGAGTCAGCTAAAAGTTCCTAATTCCGCAAGCAATTTGTAAAGATAACCAAAGAATATGGCTTTTTATTCCCCCCCCCCCCCCTTAAACACCCTCACCCCACTCAGAAAAAGGGACGGGGACGGGGTGACTAAATCTAAAACCTGGATCGCATCCCCCCTCCCCCCCTCCATGAAAAAAAAAGAGGAGGATTCATGAATGCTTTACAGAAAGAATCATTCATAAGATCCTTTCAATTATTTAGATCTGACCCTTAGAGCAGGCAAAGTATGCAAGAATTAGAAATCTACATTGATTCATTTTCTCAACCGTTTTTCCCCAGAAATTACTCAACAGAAACAGACAAAGATGCATTAAACAATCAAAAAACACAAGATGTACGCACAATTTCTTGCAATAAATTTACTGATGATAATAATAATACAAAAAAAAAAAGCTGTTATTGGCGAAGTTAAAACAGCACACGAGCGAAAGAAATTAAAGCCTCACCATTGTTGCAGGAGGGGGGGGGTCAAACTGCTAAGAACAATTGAAATGAGATAAAGCGCCGGAGATTTCTCGGGTGATCTGTTCTCCGGCGATCAAATGATTAAATATCAGCTGGCCACTAATTCATTCGCTATTTATAAATAAATGTGAACATACTTCTCAGAGGAGCGACGGGATTTGAGAGGATAGAGGTCACCACGGACGCGTCACGGTCACAGTGGCAACTGGGTCAGACACGTATTCCTACGCCCGTGGCAATCTGTTATTGGTGGTCATGTTCTCCGTCAGCTATGGCGGGTGACGTAGAAGGAAAGGGAAAAAATCTTAATCAGATAGTGGATTAGAATTTATCTGAAATAAGAATAACGTATAAAACAAAATGATTTTAGGAAACTGATAAAATATGTGATAATACACCCAATACGGAGTTGTTGAGCTACAGTCGCACTAACTCGCGATGCCAAAACAAAAAATAAGTATAACGGTGCCCAGCCCAACTCACACTTTTTATATTTTAATTTTGCTCTTCTCCTTTTGAACTTTTTTCTTCTCCTTTTTTAAAATGGGTAACTCTACCTCTGCGGCTTGCAACAAGAGGAATAAAATATGGTTCACTTTTTCTTTTTCTTTTTTTTGTTTGTCGAAATATGGTTCACTTTTTCATGTTTGTTCACTTGTTGCATAAATTGATGATTTATCTATTTTCTCATTACCTACACATGATATATATATATATTTATTTATTTATCATTAAAATGCTTAACCATGATATGACTTTCTGTTTTATCTATTCTTCTTCATGTTGAACTCTTCTTAATGGATGAAGGGATCTACGGATACATTTTGTTTAAAATAAATTACTAGTTGGTTTGTTTTGGTAATTAGCCGCATCAATTCTGAGTACAAAAAAATAACTTTTTTTTTTTACAAGGTTTAAACTGTATATGGTAACTCCTCCTACAAAAACATGAGGTTACTAGCAACTGATGAGTGATTATGAGTACATTTGTCCGTAATATTTAGGAACAAATAATAGCAAGGTAAAGACGATTTTTTTTTTCCATTTTTTTTAGTGTAAGTGAGATAGATTGAATTCGGATTTCTCTTTCATACCAGCTTTTTGAACCATCGAACCCATCTCTTTTCCCAATGTGTATGATAACATCAGATTTTCATTTTTTTTATTGGGGTAACATTAGAGTTACTTCATAGTGGTGCGTCATTTTTAAAAATGTCTAAAGAATTCCTTGGTTCGAAATTTTTGAAACCTCCAAAACAAAAGGGGGGGTCATCTAGGTTGACGGGTGCATTCGGTTGTGATTAGAATTGCAAATGAATCGAATCGCTCGCGAGCAGTTTGAATCAAAACTCGACTTGAATTCGATCAATATCGAACTCGAGATCAAAATATTAAACTCGTTGCTCGTGAGCTCGAGTATATATATATATATATATATATTTATTATTTTTATAGTAAAAATACATATATATTTCTAATATTTATTATTTATTTAAAAAATATAATTATTTGTTGTTTTATTAGATTAATTTCTAGAAACTCGAGCTAACGAGCTGCTCACGAATTAGAAATTCGAGCTACGTTACGAGCTGACAATTCGAGCTGCTTGCGAGTCAGAAATCGAGTTACAACTCGCGAGTCTTGTCGACTCGAACTCGAGTCTGGTTTTTCCTTGGTTGAATCAAAGTCGAACTCAATTTTCTTGGCTCGTCGAGCTCGAGCCTACCTATTATTAAGTCGAGTTTGGTTTGATAAGTTTAAAACTCGACTCGGCTCGTTTGCAGCCCAAGTTGTGATAAGGTTCATGCAAGTTATATGGTCCGAGTGAGACGACAGTTGTTACATTTGCCCAATGTTAATCCGTTCCCTGTTGCGGTCAGTAATCGGTCCGACCGTCGGCGGGGATAACAAACTGGTCAACTCTTTTGCCCTTTTAACCAGTAGTAGTATTTGGTTCTAAGATACAGGTCAATTTCCTAGAAGATCCATTTCCCAGTTTTAGTTGCTCACCCCTGTTAAGAGAACAAAACCAATAAAAATTGAACAGTTCAAAGTCATAAATGTGCTGGCGCTTCACGCCGTTTCGGCTATTGACCATTCTACTCCAAGTCAAATTTACAAACTTGGGCCTGGGTTAGGAGGTTTCAATTTCTCACTGGCCCTAGAAAATGAGAATTGGCCCATTAAAGTAATTGGCCTGATCTTATTGGTGAGAGACTAAGCCCCTGTCACCCCTCAATCGGTTAGGAGACTCGGGATTTGTACAAGACAAAATACCAAAAGAAACAATAGGACTCTTATTAGTTCAAGCTTCAAGCTCCCGCCGCAGCTCCGTTTGGATGGGGTGTTTTTCAAAAATTAGTTTTTTTAAATATAATAAAATTTTTAAAAAGTACTCTAAAAGGTAATCTAAAAATTAGTTTAAATTTTTAAAAAATTTTAAAACATATCTCAATATATATTCTAGAAACTCTTCTACATTTAAATATTTCAAAATATTTTTTGAAAATATCTCAAAATATAATCTAAAAACTCTGTTACAGCAAAATTTTTCAAAAACACTCCCAAAAACAGCTGATGTAGTATTATATATATTAATTTTCTAGCCGGAAAGGAGTGGAACTTTAGAACCGAGAGAAGATAAGGGATTTGAATCCAAGACCTCCAATTCCTAGAGTACTAATGTAGTATTTATTTCAATGAAAAGTGTAAGAAAGTGAGTTATTTTTTCGTTGTTTCACAGGAAAGTTAGCAAATTTTCCTGCACTTTTCTTCACTTTATTGCATTTTGTGTCTCACAAAATCTGCAATATTTTGGAAAAAAATTGTTAGTTACTCACAATATTTTCATTGACTGTCACTAACTCCCGATTTTCTCTTAAGATTTTTCTTACCAAAGAAAAATACATTGGAAAGTAATTTTCCTTTTTTTTTTTTACTTTATTTCACTTCACTTCCCCACATAACTTTTCTTCTAATCAAAGAAAGCCCCAAAGACCCCCCCCCCCCCACACACACACAAACAAAAAGAAAAATCAGAATGAAAATCACACGCAATTCGTTGATATGGTACTCATGGGGTCTCAAATTATCCCTTTTTCCGCCCTTTTGACGATGAGGGAGCCTAAATTGAACTTCAGATTACTTGACTGTGCATGGTTTCTTGACGAATATACCATGTGACGGTGGGCACCAAGGCAACAGCACGGAGTTGTTTAGCTATTGGAAAATGACCGTCCGTACGTGAATGATTTATGGTTATGATTGGCCAAAAAAAAGGGTGAGTTTTAAACCACTGCATGTGCATCATTTTTAATGTCATGCGTAAAATTCATAAAAATTTGTTTTATATTTTACCCGCGGATCAAAATGAATTATATCTTGAAAAAATAGATGTATATCTTGTGGAGGTAGACAAATTTAACACAAACGGTTGTTAGTTTGTGCCCAAATTCCTATTGAAAATATGTTGTATGGACTGATTTCACACAACGCCCTTAATTTATATTTCATACGTTTAGTTTAGAGATTTTGTACTCTAAAGTTACCAATTCAGCTAGAACTAGTAAAATTTTACACACTATGGATGCAATTTGTACAAACCATATGCGCCCATATAAGCCCAAATCTTCTTTTTTTTTTTTTTTTTTTTTTCTCCAATGATGACAACTGGCATCACCCCTCAATAATGATAATGACGATATTTTGTGTATTGTTACTTGCATTATGAATGGAAGGGTTTGATTTGAGAGTTTTTGAAAATTATGTGTAAAATCTCCAAAACACATGTACAAAGCTGAATTAATGCTATTAGCTTTTTTTTTTTTTTTTTTCTTCCTGGGATAGTTTCTCCTCGTAGTATCTAGGTTTCAAACCTTCAAAGCTTGTTCCTTACTTAGGTCTTTAATGTATTGTCTTGGTGCACGTCCGACAAATAGCAGTAAATTAATACAGTAAAAGAATAACTATGTATATATATATATATTAAAGAAAATTGTGGCAGGCAACCAAAAAAAAAAAGAAAATTGTGCCCTGGATACCGTGGCAGGCAACCAAAAAAAAAGAAAATTGTGCTAACCACTTGCATTGCGGAATTAAAAATTTTGCTCGACACGATATTCACAATTGAAAACGTTGCTTCTGAAGATAGTAACAATTTGCTTGGCATGCGGATTGTGACCTGCAAGGGTTGGAGGACCCCATGAGGTCGCAACCATTTTCAATAAAGTTGTATTTGATGGATGGATGAGTGATCGGCCCGGCCCGTTCATCATTTACAAGTGGGGAATCAAACCCTTTGCTGCTGGAAGTGCTTAACCCTCCCAATCACCAATGCCCATTGCCTATTATGCCCATAATCCATCCTTTCACAGCCAGCAGTACTCTTCACCTGATTTCTGAGTGTTGAAACTTGAAAAGAAAAAGTTTTTTTTTTCTTTTTACTACATTAATATTTATTGCGCATGGATGCCACGTACTCCGACTTTCAATCATCTGATTACAGGCACCGAGTATTTGAGCTCGTCCCTTTTTTATGACATTAATGCTTTGTTGACGTGCCATTCTGGTGGGATCTAATCTATGCATCGACCTTTTCTTGCAAAAAAAAAAACAAAAAAGTAGTACCAATAAATTAGCAAGTCTTACAACACGACGCTAGAGTTCGACGACTGTATCAGCTCCCCCAACATCTCCCCTCCCCCTCCCCCCCCTTCAATCATTTTTTTCTCCATTTATCCCGCTGTGTGGAGTGGACAAACTTGATGCTCATGCAGCCTTTAATTCGTCCCCCATCAATTAAGAAAATTTTATTAGCCAACAGCCCCCTCCCTCTTGGACTGTTGGTCAGTTTTAGTGGAGGTGAATTCTTGACCTTTCATCATATACTTGTCACTTATCTTTATTGTGACCGTCACTTTCAAATGATTTCCTTTGATGATATTCTCCGTCTATTAAATTCTTACTCTTCTTAGATTACATTAGAATATGTTATATAAATATTATATAAAATTTTATTACAAGTTCAAATTGACGTAATTCTTTTCTAATGTAACTCCTTCCCAATTCATAACCAGTCATAATTGCAAATTTAAATTTTGAAGGTATGTGAACTATCTTATGCAATTGAAGCAAGCCCTCTCTCTCTCTCTCTTTTTACCCAAAAAAAAAAAAGTGGGGGGGGGGGGGGGCTGATGAATGATGAGGGGACAGCAACAACTGGAGAGGACGCTTGTCGTCTGTGCTTCCGACGAAATATTGCCGCGTGTTACTTAATTTCGATGTAAGAAAGATGGTTCGACATTAAATTTTGAAAATGAGTGTGTATGCTGCATAGTTGTTTGTGGGACTAAAGAATGCCCGACATTAAGGACTCAAATGATTGCAGACTTGCAAAATTATATAGCACTTGCTTTCACATACATTGAAGGAAAAAAAAAAAAACATGTTTAATAACAATTAATTACGTGCTTGCAGTGACTTCAAAATAATACTCCTATTTTGTTATTGTAGCATTAGCTACTAAATGCGCCGGTCCCATTTATGACTTGATGAATTGGTTGGTGGTGGTCAGCTGGTGCCTGCCCATTGGATGTTTTAAGCCTGCCTGCTGCTAATGGTAATCATATGTGTTTCTCTTTCAGTACTAGTACTATACTAGTAGTTTTTTTTTTTTTTTTTTTTTAAAAAAAATTCATCCCAAAATGAGGGTGCTGATTAAACGGCCAATTAAACTCTTAATAATTAAGAATCAAAGATTAGAAAACTAGTTGGCCTTCTTACGTAACTCTAGCTAGCTTGCAAGTGTCCATACACATCTTTTTTTTAAAAAAAATTAATAGAGTATAGAAATCCCTCATTTTGTTCTGATCGCATCGACAAAAAGGTCAGGAACGTTAATTGGTGACTATCTTTTACCGTAACCCCATGCCGGGCTCTCCTGATCCAATGATCATGATTGGCTGGAACGTAGTTATTATTATTATACTACAAGATTTGAATTTCCATTCACAGACTGTGAGAAGTTGGCAGCGTTTTTGACTTTTGCGTTCTCAACATCTGGCTTATGCTTTGCTTACATGCTTTGTTCAGTCGCCATGTATGTGGTAACGAGCTACTTTCTTTTTTCATGAAACTGGTAGCGAGCTATACTTTGTTTTTTCATGAAACTGGTAGCGATCTATACTTTGTTTTTTCTTTTCTCCTAGAAGTCGGTCTGGTTTTAAACCATAGAAATAAAATAAATCCCTAAAACTCCATCGTCCTATTATTAGGCATGCATATTTTTCAGTGGTTAGGTCTCTTTTTTAAAAAAAAAAATTTAAAAAGAAAAGAAAAGAAAAGACAAGAATAAGGTTTGGCGAGTTCCCACCATCAATCGCGTGTATGAATCGCCATCCCAATGGTTTAATGGGTTGTTTGGCCCACCATGAAAGATGTTTTCTAAGGGGGCGAAAATATCCCCATTAACTCGAGCAATTCAATAATGTACATTACGCTATATCCTTAAGGGATTGTAAAAATTTTGGGGTCTACATCCAAAGGGACAAAGTCCCTATTAAGTGATGTTTGTTGCGACATAACTGATGCCTTCGGCGGCAGCCAGCATCTTGACTTGGCTTGCAAGATGAGAACTGAACAAACAAAGAGCGTATGTATCAATCGGACAAAAAGCTTTGACATTAAACATCTCTTTAATTTGGTACGTAGCCGAAGAAGCTGAATAAGTATATAATAATTACTATAGACGTTTGATTGTACTTTGAGCTCTTAATTAATCCAGCCCTCTTCTTTTTCTTTTTTCCATGCATCTTTCTTTTTCTTTGAACCCACCTTCTTCTAGATCACCTTGATCATGTAAGCTAGCTAGCGCCTTCTCTGCATTGTGTTGGGCGCAACGTCGCCGCATTCACTCTTTCCTTAATTGCGGTGGCAGTATAATATTAGTGGGAATTGAATAACCTAATTTAATTAAATGCGTTTCGCAGTTCAGCTTCATGCATTGCTTGCTCATTCGTAGTCATGTTGTCACTGGAATACATACATATATATATATATATTAATCATTACTAGTTAGTTGTCTTTCTTGCTGTTGCTGGTTCTGACCCGTGATAAAGCAAACGCTTGTTTATACATATTCATAAGAGTTTTCGAGAGATTGCGTACGTAGCAGTAAATAGTAGTAATTTCTTTCTTCTTCTTCTTCGACTTTTCTTTTCCATTTCCCTAGGTTACTTTTTGGGAGGGAGCTCAGCTATTAGGCATTAGCTAGGTGATGGTCAAATCGTGGAGGGTAAAATAAAATGTTCACAACAGACAAGGAAAACGATAAAAGAAAAAAAAAAAAAAGAGCTTATTGAGGACTTAACAACGTACGTAAAAAGTCATAAATTGCTGGCGCAGTTGGATAAATTAATTTAAGAAATGCCTGCTGTCTTGAGAGAAATGACTTTTGAGAGTTCCTTATACTGCAAACGAAAAGAATAAAGGGAGTTTCCTTGGATTGAATAATTGTCGAGCTTTCTAATGACATTTTACGAACCTTCAACTTCGATGTCGGCACTATTTGTTTCTGGACAGCTTAGACGGCCTCCGCTTTTTTGAATTTCAGCTACTCCACGATGTAACGCAAGAAAGTCCTTTTTTTCTTTTCTTTTCTTTTTTCCGGGCCGCCGGCCGGGAGGATTGGTTTTGGGGATTGTGATATAATTTTACCGGGGGAAAAAAAAAAGCATGTAAGTCGCAAAACTTCCATAATTTTGAGATTTTTGGTGAGCCTGATCACTTTTTCTTTTTCGTGTTTAGACCAATTGGTTTGAGGTCATAGAATTATTAAGTAGAAAGCCCATTATCACGTTGCTGTGATTTTTGTTGTTTATTGACGTGAGTTGAATTTCCTATATATGAAGATGTACTTTGAAAATACTTAAAGATACAGTACAGCACAAGAATAGTTAAATAGATCGAGTCAAACGCAAATTTAGAATGATCTTATAAGCTTTCGCCCTTTGGAGTTTCTTTCTTTAATCTTGGATAGTATGTATATGAATGCAAGCAAGTTGTGAAGCACAAAACAATGCACGTGTAATAATTGAAGCTGGGTATCGTATTTAAAACTAAAAGCTTTTTGGTTTATGAAATGGGAAATTTGGTTCGAACAGAACCCTACGGCTTTTCTTGTGCACCAAGCAAGCCCAAGGGCAAAGAAACAAATAATTTTGCATGTAAAAATTCTGTCTATTTCACAAATTAAGTTTATAAACAATAAATTAATTTTGCGTTGCGCAACTGCTATGTATGCTGCGTGGTGGTGGCCATCTGTGAAGGGGATGAAAATTCCAATTCTTCTCTTGAGGTGAGGTACTTTTGACAAAACGTAAATCCTTTTCACGTTTTCACTAAAATATTAATTAAAGATGCGGCTGCGCATAAACTTATTTGGTCAGAAGTTTAACAGACATACACAATACACAAGTAGTACAAGCAAACGGGAATAAAGTAGGGAAAATTCTGAGTTAGGAACAGTTTCCATGCATTGCTTGGTCAAGTCGGTGTGTTAATATGATTATTTTTTGCAGTTTGTTTTTTTCCTCAACTTTAGGTAGCAGAACTGATCACCTGGTGACAAGGAACTCCCTTAATTAACATATTTGACCTTTCTTCTTCTTTCTTTTTTTTTTTTTTTTTTTATAAATATATTCCTGTCAGTCTTTCTTTAACCTTCTAAATTGATGTAATTAGTTCATTATTAATTTCAAAAACTGCAATCAGTGTGCACCTAGTCAGCTTTTATTCGTGGAAAGGGTTGGACGCAACAGCTGCCATTTATTACGATCATGCATGGTTGTGATGATGACAATTAATTATACTGCTGGTTCTGCAGTATTGCTTTCACTATAAAAAAAAAAAAAAAAAAAAGAATTTCGAAAACAAGTAACAACGATATTGGCAAATATATTCATTAGTAAAATCAAAAAAAGTTAGATGCCAAACCCTTGGCTTTATTAGCTAGCAAGATACTACTGTGAGTTTAAATATTCTATTATTATCAAGAAGGAAAACTTGATTTAGTGATTAATGAGGTTGAGATTTCACGACTTTTTAAGTTCTAATCTTTATTTTCTCTCTTTACTTTTTAAATGTTGCCCCTCCTCTACTATAAAGAGAGAGAAAGAGAGAGAGAGAGAGAGATTTCCCTTCCGCTCCTCTTTCCAATTTCTTAAATCCTATTCTACTATTTTTTAAATTTGTGCAGGCTATGTCTAAGTTGTGAAGTGTCTTGCATTAAAAAAAAAAAAAAAAAAAATTAATGCAGAAGAAGAAGTGAGACTAATGGTGATTAGGTAAACTACTTTCACCCAATTCTACAAAAAAATCTATAATGAATGGTATCGGAATTAGACGCGTATGAAAATGTTTCTTTTTTGTTCCCTATTAATATACTATATATATGTTGTATTGTGATACTCTTAAATTTCCTGGATCCAGAGAGGGGAAAACTAGTTGATCCCCAGCGGTGAGAGAGACGGCAAGACCTTGTAGCCTCGCTTGTCGGGCCAAGTTTTATTAGACTTCCTATAGACTGTTGTGTGACCACCAATTAAGTACAGTAACTCGCTATCTACTTATACTGGCTAATTAATAAAGAAGCAACCGCAGTAATTTTTAAGGGCCAACGAGGTTAGAAGCTGTAGCAAGCTACTTTTGGAAGAAAAAAACTTTTTGTGTGTTTTTTTTAACAAGCCTGAAGATCATCATGTTACAGTTTAGATTGTTCATGTTTTTATATCTCCCGACTCATATCGCTTAACTTCTCCCAGAGCTAACTTAATCTAAATTTGGTTTACTATTATTTTCAAAGTGGATATCTAACAAGCTAGCTGCTGCATTAATCTTGTTTCAAGTCTACGATTGCTTTTGCAGGTGTGAAAGCCACGTAGCTATGTTCGTTCAAAGACACCTTGAGAGAGAGTAAACGTTCATACATGGAGAGTTGATATGGGAAGAATCAGAACGAAAAGGCAATTGAGGAGAAGCATCAGATATGTGCGCTTTGTACTTTGATGGAAGTGATTGAATACAGAACCGTGTAGCCGTACGCAACGATACTAAGAACAAATGACACTGATAAGGGTCCTTAATGACTCCGACCAGTCCAAGTTCCGATGAAATGATGTACTTAATTACTACTTACCATTCAATTTTTTTTTTTTTTGATAAGACAGCGAAATTACTTACCATTCATGATCTCTGCCTCGGTGACCCGCTAACAAAACATACTATAAGGAGGTTTATTGAGTATTGACAAGCTAACTATTGGCAGTTCGGAATCCGATAAGGAGGTTGATGGTTCCTTATTTTTTTCCCCCCTCCCCTCCACAGGCCCTTCCTGTCCCCAAGCTGTCGAGTTTAGGAGGGCGATTTTTAATCTTTGTGTATCCGTACATTTTTTTGAGTTACTTTTCCTTTCAAGTTATCATTATTGTTTTTCTTTTCTCCGTAAATTCAAGAAGTGAAAACATAAATAAAGAGAAGAATCGAATCCACAACCTTTAATTCTTAATATTTCCAATTTCAGTTATTAGATCAAAACCTTTTCGACTACTAAACTGGAGTTTCTATTTTTTGAAGTCTTAATTTTAATCACTAAACCAAAATTACTTTTTCTTTTTTGGGTTAGTTCATAATTTTCAACTGCTTGTAATCCCATACACTTTGGATAAAAAGGAAATAAGCAAGGGCTTTCATCATGTTTAGATCACACACCAGCTATAAAACTTTACTAGCCCAAATAAGTTATAGATTAACCAACAAGCTTCTCTGAGGTTTGGAGTGTTTGATTTGGTGAGGCTGACTGGCTGAGGCATGCCATTTGGAGCCTTGATTCTCGAACTAGTCATTGAGAATATGATAAGCAACAGACGCTTTTTGGGCATTAACAATACTAGTAGTAGAAGTTATGGAAAGCTTAGCTTGGCTAAGACTGTCCAAATATCGCCACGTGGCAGACAGATGCTTCCGAACCTTTCTACCACTTCAACAGTGACGCGTTGCAAAGTAAAAGCCATTATGGATATTACACGTCGGACATTGCCATTGGCGCCCGCCAGAGAACCGGTGCAGATGCTGACGCGGGGCGTCACTGTCAAAAGGGCCCCACTGGACCTCACACAAAGGAAGTAAAGAGATCAGGCGTAGTGATGCCCTAATCACTCCGTGACAAAACCCCCTGCATCATTTAATCTACCCCTACTCTTTATTTCGAATACCATTTTTTTTTTTTTTCACTGTTGTTCACATTACTTTATACCGCATCATTTTCAAAATGTTAAGCTAAGATTTACCACTGTCAATTGGAGGCCTTTGGTCATAAGTTCAACCTCTAAAACAAATTTATGTCTCCTTGTCAGTGACATTGTAACATTTTTAAGGCACAAACACATTCATAAACTCCACTCATTTCTTGACGAAAGCATTCCATCCATCGTTGATTGAAGATCGAATGTCGCACAATTCGTGCAGAGTCTTATAATGTAAAATTTCAAATTGTCGAGCGTTTCATTGCTCGATTATATTAAATTTTAACCTTTTTCTGTGAGCAAGCTAAGGGCCTTTTTTAACTTTGTGCATAACGTAATGACTCGCTGTTTCTATATCGTGTCAAAAAATAAGCCTAATCAAGTTTGACACCAGTGACACGCTTAAATTTGTATTGTTGCACTAAGTGTGATCGGAGTAGTTGTTTACAAGCTGCTAACTTTATGTGTTTGAACTTATCATCTGATTGAAAAGTGATAGCGATTCACCGTTGGGGTTAGAGTGATCCAGCATTGTGGATATATTTCAGTCAGTTCAATAACATTATGCATTATTGTTAAATAATCAAACGAATATAAAATGATGCAAATATGACATGTTGAGCTGGTTCTAAGAGTCTCAAAAAGAAATCTTGAGGGGGATTTAGTGTAATTAACCCATATTACCCCATCAAAGCCTTAATCATATTTATCACACTCCATTCCTTGCTCTTTGTCCTTTCTTACCTGGTTGCTTCCTGATGTCTGAAGAATTAAATAACTGCTTATAAGAACGAAGAGGACAAATCCCGTAGTTAGGAACCATATGGGTAGATGAGGGGGGTTTGTCACAACCAATGCGGATACTTAAAGTGCTAATTCTTGATGGGTGGGTCATCTCTGTTTATTATTATTATTTTCTTTTTCTAACTTTGAGAGCGAGATGTGATGCCAATCAAAATAAAAGCGTGTATTATTACATAATTGGTAGGGAAATGCATTAATAATGTAAAAGTTAATAATGTTGTTCTCATCAAAAGTTAGTGCTGTAAACCTGTAACCAGGCAGCAGCACTAGTCCTTTAGATTCCAAAACAGGGGTAATTAGGCAAAACATAATAACACCTCGACGGTAGCCATCATGGGGCCGGACTTCCACAACCCTTTTTTTTTTTCTTTCTTTCCTCCCTCTCTCTTTATTACTACTTTTCTTTCTCATGTTTTTCGTTCTCCCATTTCCCACAATTCCACTCCATTTGCTGACACTTTATAAAATTCATCAAATGCGAAGTGGGAACCTTAAGATTAGAAGAAACAAAGGGAAATTATCATTTGACCAAAGGGATAAAACGTAGCGTTTGATTGCATGTAAGGTAATAAAACAACTACTGTAAACTCAAAAAAGTGTAGTCTACCTCTACCAAAGCATCAAACTAACTGTTTGCAAAATAAATTCTATTCTCGCGGTCTCTATTCTTTTATGCGCTAAGTACTTTACCGTTCTTGAATGCGGACTCTCATTTTAATTGTTACCATTCTTCTTCTTTTCTTTTTTTTTTCCCCTCCTACTTATGTTCTAAAATACTTGAAAACAAAAAAAAAAAAGGGGGGAAAGGCCAGTTAAGCGGTGGGGTTTGAGGCATGAGCTGCAGGAGTTGTGTACTGGAATACACTCTGGGCTGCATCCGTGCAGGTGGAGATGAGTGTAAAAAGCAAAAGTGGGCAGCAGCAACAGCGTTACAGCATAAGTATTCTAGTACTCGTGGAAAAAGCAGTGAATTATCTTGCTCTGTGGAACAATTTGGAGCATACCTTTTCTACCCTTGTCGGTTTTTACTAGTAAAAATGATGATAGGAGTTTTGAGTCTTGGCCTTTGGGAACGTAATTCCTTCAATTATTATATTCCTATTAGTCTGAAATGAATAAAATAGTAGTAGCAGTAAAACATTATGAGTTTTTCTTGAATACTCTTTTTTTTTTTTAATGGGTTGGATGGAGATAGAATGGATAGAGATAATGGCCTGTGCTAGCAGACATTTCCTACCACCATATTCTTCTCATCTTCGCTTTCACAGATTCTTGTAGCATAGTGTCCATTGAATCCAGTTTTCTTTTTCTTTTCTCGCTGTTGCCTTTATTCATTCTGGTACATTAGTTACTATTCTATCATTAATCTTCTCTGAATTATTGCCTCCCTCCTGTCTCCTA
Organism: Coffea eugenioides; assembly: GCF_003713205.1. Lineage (NCBI taxonomy): Eukaryota > Viridiplantae > Streptophyta > Magnoliopsida > Gentianales > Rubiaceae > Coffea > Coffea eugenioides. Next base: position 46,051,116 of record NC_040045.1, on the reverse strand, counting down.
AACTACACAGGAGTTTAGCTAACTTGGTTGTGTCTTGAGAGTCAAACTTCTCTAGTCATATCCATAAAAATACGAGGCAACCTTTTCCTGCAAACCATGCTGACTGTCAGATTTTATTGTTGGGGGGAGTCACTACTGTTATCGTCTGCTTTAGTCTATGGTTTCTGAGTTGTTCTTGTTTTCTGATTTGATTGATTTAGTTTGTGAGAGAATCTAGTTTGGTTTGTTTTAGCCCAATTCTTCATCTTGGTTTTGGCTGGTGCTTGTAGACAGGATAAAAATTAAAATTCTGTCCTGTAATTGGAAAAAAAGTAGGAATCTTGGGGGATTCTTTCATTCTTGCTTGGGTCATTTTGGGATTTCTTGTCTTCCCTTAATTCTGGGTCCTCCCTCTGGCAAGCAGTTTGGGTGGATAAGATAGAATCATTTTTAGGCTTCTTAGCTCTTATCAACTTAATTGTCTCCTGATTATGAGGTCGGTGGCCTCATTTCCTTGTTATTTTTTGTTATTTGCTTCCAAAGTTTGAATTTTTACGCTCTTAGTAGGTCTAACTAGACAGTTTCTGTAGATTTGACAGTTTGGGGGAGGGGGTGGAAGATGGGAAGTCCTTTAGTTTCTCCCAAATTTAGCCAGGGGTTGAAAAAGTATTGATCGGAGACTGTTTGAAGTTGAACCGTTCTTTTTACCAAGTCACTATCTTGGATGAGTCTACTCCATGTTATTGGATTTGGATTGAAGGTGGGGCATCTAATTCTGGTGCTATGTTGCTGGTTTGTCTCTTTGTTTTCCCTGAATTGGATAAGTAATGGTGGAGTGATGACCACAAAGACTGGTTTGCTTGCTGATGGAGAGCAGCTATGGATGAAATTGTGGGAGAAGATCTCAGGTAAGAGTTTCAAGATCCATCATCACTACTCCCAGTACATTGGGCCCAAGAGAGTGAGAAGAAACTGGTGGAAGAAGCTTTTGGTAGCATGGATAGTTGTTGGGATTCTAGTTTCTGTTTCGGTCTTCTGGTACATGAACTCCTTAGCTACGGAGAAGAGGAAAGAGACCATTGCAAGCATGTGCGATGAGAGAGCTAGGATGCTGCAGGATCAGTTCAACGTTAGCATGAATCATATCCAGGCTATGTCTATTTTAATTTCAACCTTCTACCACAGCAAGAATCCCTCGGCAATTGATCAGGTAAACTTTTGTCATCACCTCTACTGTATGAAAGAAATGTTCTACTTAATGGAGACTAGTGATTGGCTTCTTGCATCTCTTGGTTGTCCTAATTACCTTGAGAGAGACATTTGCAGCTTAAAATGTGATCAGATTGAAGTTATCTCTGTCCGACTGGTCAATTTGAGCTTTAGATTCTAGCTTGTTTGTCATCTAGGTACTTCTGCTTATATTGCTTCACGTAAAGTTTTCTTAGCTTTGTGGCTTTCTTTTCCCATACCTCGTGCTTGGCCAGAGAGAGTTGCTTCTTGGTATTTTCAAGGAATATATTAGTGTCCATTTTTATATAACCATAGGAGTCCTGACTGTTTCAATGATGCACTTTTGCTGACTACTAGATCCAGACGCTTTTCTATTGTCTCTAGGGTTCTGTTCAGGAACAATCTAACTTACCAAATTTCATAGATGACATTTGCAAGGTACACAGAGCGAACAGCCTTTGAGAGACCTCTTACCAGCGGAGTGGCATATGCTGTAAGGGTGCTTCATTCTGAAAGAGAGCAGTTTGAGAAACAACAAGGCTGGACTATTAAGAGAATGGATAGCATTGAGCAGACACCAGTTCATAAAGATGAGTATAGTTCAGAAGTCCCAGAGCCATCGCCAGTTCAGGAGGAATATGCTCCGGTCATCTTTGCTCAGGATACTATTGCCCATGTAATTTCTCTTGATATGCTCTCTGGAGAGGTAAGCTTTATTTGTCTCAACACTCTAGTTGGACTTTTCCAGCTTTAGTCAGGCATGCAAATAGAGTGAATTTAAGCTGTTTTTCTGAATGTTTGGAAGATAGAGAGGATTGGTAATTGTAATATTCCAGCAGCACAGTTGACTTGGATTGCTTTCAACTTGAAACATTTTTACCTTCTCTGCTCCGCTTAACAGATTAGGAAAGAAAAGAAAGATTTGTTTGATTCCTTGTATTGATCCCCCACAGGAAGATCGTGGGAATATCTTGCGTGCAAGAGAATCTGGAAAAGGTGTACTTACTGCTCCTTTCAGGCTAATCAAATCAAACCGCTTAGGTGTAATATTGACTTTTGCTGTGTACAAGATGGATCTACCCCCTGATGCAACCCCAGATGAGAGAACACAAGCAACTGATGGGTAAGTGATTGAATGTGACTTGTTTCATTACAGTTGCCTTGGCCTTTTTGATGGGTTTTGTTCCTTTAGTTCTAGTGGAAAAAAAAAAGAAATGGAAATTCTTACTGCACCAAAGGAAATGGAAAATAGAGGTATTGATAATCATTGTTGAATGCATTCCAAATATTACTCCAATCTTCAGGGATTAGGGCTTATCCTGCCTCTCAACCCAAAACAACATGAAGGAAGAAAGAGGGAATGAAAAGTATTCAACTAGTCATACAGCTATCAAACTGCATCTAAAGAAACAACAATTGAACTACTCTAAGAGGAACTGATTGCTTTCTTGGTTTAGTAGTCATTCCTGGATCAATGAAACCCTTTCAGTAGTATGTTGTCAAACTAACTGTTGACTGCTACTTGTAGGTTTAATGAAGATACTAAGAAGTTTTATGCTTGTAACGTATTCTGGTTAGTAGACTGGATTTATTCAAACGTTTCTGGTATTCAACTTATTCCAAGCAGGTACCTAGGTGGTGTCTTTGACGTTGAGTCTCTGGTAGAGAAGCTACTTCAACAGCTTGCAAGCAAGCAAACTATCCTGGTAAGTGTCTGTGACACTACAAATATATCCCATCCTATCAGCATGTACGGTTCAAATGTATCCGATGATGGGCTGCAGCATGTTAGTGCCCTCAACTTTGGTGATCCATTCCGCAAGCATGAGATGCGATGCCGGTATAGCATTCTTTTACCCATGCACTGTTTATTTCCTGTATGTTTTCTATGGGTCCTTTCAGGTTGTTAACTCACTGAGCACAGGTTGCCTATTTACCTACGCCTAAACATTTATGATCATTCAAATGAAAGTGGAAGCATAGTCAAAATTTTCCAAATCATGCTCTTACTTGAACTTTCTGCACCATGTGCTCTATTTTGGAGAGTTCTTTGGTAATCTTAACTTTATCTCTGCTAGAGGATTCCATTATTCATATGTTTTCTAACTGATATTATTGTCACCTAAAAATAAGCAAGGATATTTATAAAATGTAATAGAGGTGAATATGGGGTTAGGAGTTGATTATTACTAGGATGGACTTAACTTGTTCTTGTCCAAAAACTGCAACTAAAGACACAAACACAGATATGGAAACATACACATTATAGTTGTAAGTACTTTTTCTCATATGCATGTCTGCTTGTGTGCCCTATATACTATGAACTTTCCATATGTTGCCGTGTTTGGTGGGGATGAGGAGGCTATTTGTGGTCTGATTGTGAGTGCCTTTCAAGTCTTTGTTCAGGGTTGTTTGGTTTGGGGGGGTGCTGGGGGAGGGATTGGGTGGAGGGGAAGAGACAGGGTGGGTGATAATGAGGAGTTGCATGGAGCAGGTGTTGGAGTGCAGGATGGAAGGGTGTGGCAGATTGATAGCCTGCTGCATGACTCTTTCCAAGAGGGTAATTATGAGAAAGGAAGGGGAGTCATCATTGGTGGTTCTTTTTCTGAGCTGGTGATGGACATGAGCAGGAGATCTTGCAAGGAGTGTGTTCTGGTTCAGTGTCAGAGAAGTATATGGGTTCAATTGCCACCCTTGATGTTTCATAATTGGTGGTGAAAGTAATCTATTGCATCTTGCTGATGAAGTTTTATTGTTGATGCAGCTTCAAACACAAACCACCTTGGCCATGGCTTGCAATAACAACCTCAATTGGCATACTTGTGATTGCATTGCTAGTGGGACAAATATTCCATGCCACAGTAAATCGAATAGCCAAAGTTGAGGATGATTATCATGATATGATGGAGCTCAAAAAGCGTGCTGAGGCGGCTGACATTGCAAAATCACAGGTACATTTTACTTTTAGTTTAAGTGCAAAAGTGTCTCCCCACATTGAGAATTTGTTGATAAAATGTCTGATGTTACATGCGACTTGCTGTAGTTTCTTGCCACCGTTTCTCATGAGATCAGGACTCCCATGAATGGTGTTCTAGGTATGTCTGCAAGTTCTTGCCCTAATATTGCTATTTTTATTCAGATGCTTCCATCTGTTTGGAGCAAGAGACTGATGTCATCAAATATGTCCAATTTCTAGGGATGTTGCATATGCTTATGGACACAGATCTAGATGTAACTCAACAAGATTATGTCAAAACTGCACAGGGAAGTGGTAGAGCTTTAGTTTCTCTTATTAATGAGGTTCTAGACCAGGCGAAGATTGAATCTGGTAAACTCGAGCTTGAGGCAGTGCGCTTTGACCTGAGAGCTATTCTGGATGATGTTTTGTCACTGTTTTCAGGAAAATCACAGGAAAAAGGTGTCGAGGTACTCTTATCAATTAGGCTTCTGATGATTTTCCTATTTTACACTTGCTTCATTTGCATCTTTATTTTAGCTAACGTGCTTTTTTAAAAAAATATATATATATTAAAAAAAAAACTTGTATGCAGTTGGCTGCCTACGTTTCTGATAAGGTCCCTGAAATGCTAATTGGTGATCCTGGGAGATTTCGACAGATAATTACGAATCTGATGGGTAACTCGATCAAAGTAAGTGCATTTCTGATTTGATTTTCCTTTTTTGGTCTGTGAAAGGAAAAGATCATGCAGAGGATAATAACTTTTTTTAGCTGTTCTCCCAGACAAAAAATAATAATAATAATAATAAGATACATAGAAAGGGAAGTCCCACAATTACTGATCCTCTTTCTTTCATTTGGTATTTGTTCCTACTTTACCACAATACTGTAGGTTTACACCAGTATGCAATGTACAAACCAATTCTTTTATATGTCCTGGCCGCCTCTTTTTGAAAAGAAGCCTGTAATTTCTAGGACTGCAGTAAAGGGATAACTTTGATATTCTCAAATTCTTGAGAGAACAATTATCAGAAAATTCCTGTTCACTACACTGGGATATAAATCAGGCAAATATGATGCCCATGCAGTAAATCTAAACAAAATAGTAAATGAGACCTTGATTTAAACTATTGTAATTAACGAAAAAGGATGAATGAGTGCTGCCAAATTTATTTGAAACAAGAGCCAAGATTTCTGCTTATATTTCTCCTGAAGAATTTTTAGCGATGATAATGGATCAGAATAAGAATGCTTTACTTTTCCTTCTGCAAAGATAGTGTCTAATTTGTACATGTTTCTTTTGCTTGGAACTGACTAATATTTTGTCTATTTGTAGTTCACGGAAAAAGGACACGTACTTGTGACTGTCCATCTTGTTGAAGAAGTGGTGGATTCTGTTAAAGGTGAAACAGAATCATATTCAGATGACACATTGAGTGGGTTGCCTGTAGCTGACAGACGACAGAGTTGGAGAGGATTTAGAGGTTTCAGCCCAGACGGACCTATTGCAGCATTACCGTCCTCCTCAATTGACGAAATCAATCTAATTGTATCAGTGGAGGACACAGGTGCAGGAATTCCTTCAGAAGCTCAGTCTCGTATATTCACCCCCTTCATGCAGGTGGGTCCCTCAATTTCCAGAACACATGGAGGCACTGGCATAGGATTAAGCATAAGCAAGTGTTTGGTCCAGCTCATGAAAGGCGAAATAGGGTTTGTAAGTTTGCCAAAGATGGGATCCACTTTCACTTTTACAGCTGTTTTTGCCAATGGTTCCGGTAATTCAAATAACCCGAAGGGCAAACAAATCAACAATCAATCCAACTCTATTTCTTCGGAGTTCCACGGCGTGAGAGCGCTAGTTGTTGATCCAAGGCCTGCACGGGTCAAAGTGTCAAAATATCACATTGAGCGCCTTGGGATCTGTGTTGAAGTAGTTCCTGATTTGAACCGTGCATTTTCTAGTATTAGCACCAAGGAGGCTACCATAGATGTTGTTTTCATTGAACAGGAAGTTTGGGATAATGATTTTAATACGTCTACTCCGTTCGTCGAGAAATTAAGAGGGACTGACATTAGTGTTGCACCAAAACTGTTTCTTTTATCTAATTCTTTAAGTTCTACCCGATCGACTGTTTCAGCTTCTGGTATTCCTGCTTCATCCGTTATCATGAAGCCAATAAGGGCAAGTATGCTTGCTGCATCCCTGCAACGTTTAATGGGCGTTGGTAGTAGGGGAAATTCGTGCAATATAGAGCTTCCTCTGAGTCTTGGAGATCTGCTTCGGGGAAGAAGAATTCTTGTGGTAGATGATAATAAAGTGAATCTAAAAGTAGCAGAATGTTTCTTGAAAAAGTATGGTGCTGATGTGGTCCGTTCAGATGGCGGGGAAGAAGCAGTCTCACTCTTGGAGCCTCCCCATAAGTTTGATGCCTGTTTCATGGATATTCAAATGCCAAAGATGGATGGGTATGTACATCTGATCGGTTTCTGTATTATTGTAGATTTATGGATGCTAGGAAATAAGCTTAATTGATCCCTTTAGGAATCTCATTCATATGATGGGACTTCACGCTTATTGTTTTCAATGATTAAAAAAGTCTGATCGTCATTTGAATCATCATGCTAGTATGGTAGCGTAGACTGCTGTTGGAAAACTTGAATTTACCATTCGAGTTTTCCTTTCTTTCATCCCGTGCAATGGTTTAAAGATCACATGACTTGAAATCTCGCAGGTTTAAAGCTACAAAGCTTATCCGCAGCATTGAATCTAAAGTAACTTCTCAAATCGAACAAGGGGAGTTGTCCGTTGAAGCTTTTGACAATGTTTCAAGCTGGCATGTGCCCATTTTGGCCATGACAGCTGATGTGATCCAGGCTACAAATGAAGAATGCACAAAATGTGGAATGGATGGCTATGTATCGAAACCATTTGATCCTGAGCGGCTTTATCGTGAAGTATCACGCTTTTTTTAGATTGTATCGAATGAAAACTAGCTAGGAACCTGGTGAATGCCCGATGTGCTCCAAGAGAAGTGCTTATCGGAGGTGTCTTGGCTTCCTCAAGTACTTGGTGGATTTTTCCCCAGTGAGTATCTTAACAACCAAATCTAAATGCTCAAGACACTGGTGCCACTGCTGGTGCTGCAAGTCTGACATTCTTCATCTTTTCTTGGTATTTTGGCAGTAAATTGATTTCTCCATTGGACTTGGGAGTGTACATGTTAGCCGAGGATTTGTGTTCGTGGCATTCACTTCGCCTCAGATAGACAACTGAGTTTTTCAACTTAACCTTCTTTTGATATTTGAAGCCTTAAATAGGGCAGTCTGACCAGACTCGAGGAAAATTTTTTGAAGAATCGAGTCTACAATTGAAGCTCTGCAGTTTATCCCATTTCCCATTTGCGAGAATGGAAATCAGCCTGGAAGATGAACTCTTAATCGTCGCTCTTCTGCAACATATGGGGAGGATCATCTCTGCACCATAGATATTGAATTAGTTGATGGTGTGAAATGCCACGTCTTGATAATATATACCAGGATATGCATCGATGTATAGTTGTGTATATATTTCAACGACAATAAAACAATCAATTGTGTAGGAGAGTTTCCAAAACCAACCTATGCCGAATTGTTCTTTTGACAATTACTATTGTCTGCTTTTTTAACAAGGAAGCAGCCATGTAAAAAAGTAGTACAGGGAGTAAAACTGGTTCGAGTGTAAAATGATAATTTTGGTGGTTCAGTATAAATTTTGTCCATTTTTTGAATAAAAAGGTGGCCACAATTGCATCGAGTGCCGAAGTGGAATTTTTCTTATCCTTCATTTTAGAAGGCTCGTTCTTGTGATTTCCTTTTCCGAGGCAACTGAGCTGCGTCCTCTTTTTTTCCTTTTTCCATTCATCAATGCCCGTGTCTGTCTGGCGTGGGATTCCGATGTTTTGAGGTTTTTCGTTGAATGAAAGAAATCATATTAACGACAGGTATAGAGGAAAATCCCTCTGCAGACATGTGTCAGGATTAGCACCTTGTTCGGGCGTCTCTCCCTTGAACTGAATTGGAGTAACAAGGATCTTAGTTTGGAGGAGTTTAGTTTTCGGGATAAGGCCAAAACTTGAATCCAAAGGGAACTTTACCTCTAGTAACATAGTATGACTCATATTTTTGACTGAAATAACTACTATATGTCAGAGGATAAAGTTGGGCACCCTCATAATTTATTAGGAAAAACCTTATAAATAGTAACAAGTTAAACTAAGAAAAAGTATACTTAATGATCAAGTTAAAATTGCTAATAGAACAACTCTACATGGGTTAAAGACCTGAATAGATGTTGCCCAGACAGAGTGGGTGGATAAACTACGTAGTATACTGTAGGTTTATATAACTACGTCCTGAACTGTCACGAAAGAAATTTCATTTGCCTTAACTTATGGAAAGGCAGTAATCCAAGCAGAAATTGGGTTGCCTTCAGCGAGGGTACAAAATATCATCGCGTAGAATAACGAGGAAGAGATGAGATATAACTTGGATGAGTTGAACAAAAAATGGAGGAAGTAGTAATAAAAATGACCAGGTACAAAAGGTGAATAGATTAATATTACAACGCTAAAGTTAGACGATCAATCTGTTCGGCTGCTTTGGGGTTATAATTGGAGAAATTTCCAATATCCAACCCAGGGAGATTTAGGGTCTGTATCTCATGAAAAGTAGAGGAGTACCCATACCGAAGGATAGGGGTATTCAAGATAGCTAGGTCGGCAAGGAATTCCTGAGACTTCAGAAAATTCTTGACCCCTAACTTCTAGCCTTCTTCGAGAGTAGCAGTGTGCTTGGCTTCGAGTTCTACTAATCTTTTTTGTTCAACCTCTAACTAAGCAAATAGAGCAGAAACCTTCTTGCTCTCTGAAGAAGCGCTGAGCTTCCCCGGACCGAGTTGACCTGATGAGTACGGCGTGCTGATGAGGAGAGCGCGTCCCAAGCCTGCAAAGCAAACAAGAGGGTGATCTGACAGGGGAGCCCCGAGATCGTCCCCGAGGGCACTCCGACGGTCAAGTTAGTTCTCCGGTGAGTGAGATTCACGGGAAGTAACACAGTCGGGAGTAACTGGCGTATAGTGAGCGTACCTTGTGCAGTTGATGTGTGTTACCATTTATACCTGCTTGGGAGTTCGACCTCCGTACGTTCCGGGACCTGTCCAGAATAGTCTCAATCCCGCTCTGAGGGGGATCCTCCCCGCCCTCTACGGGATCATTCCCTGGAGCTCCTCGGAGCCCTAGCAGCGGAGGACCGCGGGACGGTTCTCATGGGCCCGGGGTCTAAGCCCAGTTCAGGCCTCCCTGGGCTGCCACGTGTATAGGCCCAGGACGGGGCCTCTGCACTAGCCCCTTAAATTAGGTAGGGCTTCCGGGCAGACCTAATCTATACCCCTGCCACGTGGGAGCCCAGCGTCGCACTGCTCTGCCGCGGTCACCTCCGGTACAGTGCTGTCATTGGAAAGCTGCGCCCGCGTCCCTTCAGTTGTCGCGTCTCTTCGGTTTCCGTACCGCGCTTAAATGCGTTCACATGGGGCGGTTCAAATTTAAGCAGCCGTTTCTCCCCCATTTTGCTCCCTATAAATAGGGATTCCCAGATTTTCTCAGACTCTATTTGCCATTTTCCTTTCTTCAAGTATTCTTGCGATTTTCCCTTCTTCACGTATTTTCTCCTACTACCAAAAGTTCTCGCGGCAAGACTTTCGGCCATCAGTACCCAGATTCCGGTGATTCCTTCGTCTTTTTCCACTCCGATCATTAGTAAGTTTTTTTTCCCCCTCCTTCGCATTTTCTTTTCCTCCTTTGCCACCTTCTGCATTTTATGTCGGATCGTTCCGGCGTTACTTCCACCGTATCCCAAACTCCGACCCGTCGTAGAGCCCCCAGAATCCTCATTTCCTCCTCGTCTTCGTCCTCATCTTCATCTTCATCTTCCCCTCCTCCTCTCTCTTCTTCCTCTGCCTCCAATCCCAACTTCCTCATTCCTGACCTGTTTGAGCCCATTGACATCATGAGCTCCCCATCTACCCATTCTCCTTCTGCCCGACTCCTGGAGGAGGTGGCCGAGCTCGATTCCCTCATCGAGCAGCAAGGCACTTCTATTCCCTCCCCCGAGTCTCCACATGACTCCCCTGGCGGAGCTCAGGGGGGAGCTGGGGAGGACAGGGACTCCTCCGAGGGGACCCCTGCTTCCGAGCAGGGGGATGATTCTGAATTCAACTACGGTCACCCCGACCGGCAGGAGGTCACCCTCTCACCCGAGGCAGTGGCCGAGCTGGCCGGGTCTTTTTCCATCCATCCGGCCTTCGAGCCGCGGGCCGCCGGACCCAACGATCGAGCCTGCCGACCTCCCCCTGGCTTTGTAGCCATTTACAGGGAGCAGCGGCTCGCTGGGCTCCGGCTCCCCATTCCTCCAGCCCTGGCGGAGATCCTGAGCTACTGGGGGCTCCGGATCACCCAGGTCCACCCCAACTCGATCAGGATCATCATTGGATTCCTGATCTATTGCCAGATCTGTTCCATCCCCTACTCACTTTCCCTCTTCCGGGTCTCTTACATCCTCAAGCTCTCCCTGGGTGGTACTACTTCTCCCGCCGAGGGGCTAACCAAGTTCGGGGGGGAAAGGGCACCCAGGATCTACTCTATGGGGTCCCCTCTTCCATAAAAAATTGGAAGGGGGACTTCCTCTTTGTAAAATCCACGAGCTTTCCCCCGAACGTGTGGAAAGTCGGGGAGGTCGACTCCGACCCCTATCCGGAGGACCTGGACCCCGAGGCCCTCGGCCAACTGATGAACTCCAAGGTAAAACTCTATGCCGCCAAGTTCTCCACCGAGTAGATCTCTGCGGCCGGACTGATGGGGACGTTGTCCGGGTCCCCTGGAGAGGTGGTGGCCTCCCCTACCGACCTCGAAACCTGTAACGCCGACTCTGTCCCTGTAGCTCGTTGTATTTATATATATATTATATTTTTCCCTACTGACCTGTTTTGGCTGACCTGGCTATGTTTGCCGCAGTGAGTAAGCTCTCCAGGCTATTGGGCGCGCCACCCGAGCAGGTTGCTCCCGCCACGCAGCCGGAGGCATCGAAGAAGGCCTCCGAGACCGCTCCGACTCCTGGGCGCAACTCGGCCCCTCAGAAGGAGGCCTCCCAATCTCAGTTCCCCTCCATGCAGGCCGCCAGCAAGAAGAAGGCGGCCGGGCAGAAGAGGGACCGATGGGATGAAGCCCCCTAGCCCGAGAAGAGGCTCGCCCTCACCCAAGCACAGCCCCCTCCCCTGCTAACGTCGGGAGGCCCCGTCCACCTGGGGGTTGGCTCCGCGGAGGAGCACACCCAGGAGACGCCTCCCCCCAGCCTGTGGCATTTCCGCCACGTGGCACCTGTGAAATCGGGCCAGGCCCCCTTTATGCACGACTCCCGCCGCTTCTGTCCGTCATGGGGGCTCTCTATCAATAACCGAGCCCAGTTCCCCGAGGTGGCTCGCGAGTTGGTCACGGGTTCGGTCCTCCCGCGTGACAGGAGGTGGATGGACCTGGCGAGCCCGTCCGAGCTCCAGGACATGTACTTCACCGCCCAGGCCCAAGTAAGCCTTCTTCTGCTTTGACCATATGTGCCTCTGTTTCCCCCTTGGTGGAGTGCTAATTTTTACTTTCCTTTTCTCAGGCGAATGCCGCCGGCGCTGCCCTGGTGACCCGCTTCTCCGAGCTGTCTCCCGATCTGGAGATGTTGCAGAAGAAGAATCGGGAGACCGAGCAGAAGCTTGCCCAGGCCCTTAAGGGGGAGGACTCCCTTAAGGCCAAGTTGGGCAAAGCCGAGAAGGGGCTGGAGGAGGCCCAAGTCTAGCTCGCCGCCACTCTGTCCAAGTTGGACCAGGAAAAGAAGGGCGTGGCGAAACTGAGGGAGGACCACGCCATTGAGCTCTCCGGCACCGTCAGCCGGGAGCGCAAGAAGGCTGTTCGGGGGTTCATCTCCTCTGAATAGTTCGCCGAGGACGTGGCCCTCCTCAACCAGCCCATCCTCCAGGTCGGCGTCACGCGGGCCCTGGACCAGATGAAGGGCCTCAACCTGCCCGGCTTCAACTTGGCTGACTTCAAGGACTACAACCCCGCAGCCGAGGGGAAGTGGACTGGCTCTTCGATGGGTACTGCAAAGGGCATGCCCTGAAGGACCTGGTGGGCAGGAGCGATGTGGGGCCGAGCTGGCGGAGCTTCCCCTGGAGGAGGAGGAGACTCTTGGCAGGGCATCCGGGAAGGAGCCGGTGGCTTAGGGTAGCGGTCACTCCAGAAACCCTTTCCATCTTCTTATAAGGATGTGACCGCGCTTCGGTAATGAATGGGTTTCAATGCCCCGCAGTTCATAATTTCCATATCTTTTTGAATAGCTTTCACCATACGCCTCTCATCATGCTTGAGGTGTACCCTGCCATACGCCTCTCAACATGCTTAAAGTGTACCCTACCATACGCCTCTCAACATGCTTAAGGTGTTTCCTCAACTCCCGCCTCAAGTAGGTCGCCAGCAAGAAGAAGGCATGGTTAGGTCTTCCTTTCCTTGTATAGCTCGGTAGGCTTTGTAATAGATAGGGCCTGAATGCATATGTGAAATGAAGTTTGAATGAAACTATCCGATTTGACCTTCAATTCCCTGTTAGCGGCGAACTCTAGTAACCGAAAAGGAACACCGACCTCCCGGGTCGAGTACCAAATAGATCCACCAAGGTAGCGTGCCGACATCTCTGGTCGAGCATCTATCGTCCTTTAAGCTAACGACTAAGTTGTCAGGGACACCAAACCATCAAACTATCAGGCCGATTTAACAATCGAATTCTAATAACCGGAGTGACGCGCCGACCTCCTGGGCCGAACACCAAACCTCTAGGCTTTAAGTTTCGCCGACCTCCTGGGTCGAACGCCAAACCTAATTTACTGGAGCAGTGTGCCGGCCTCTTGGGTCGAACATCCGCCAAACTATAAGCCAGCAACCAAGATGACAAACTGAGGTCCCATCGGATGATCAAACTAAATCAACAACCAAATTCCAACAACCTGGGCGGCGTGCCGACCTCCTGGGTCGAGCACCGGGCCCTAAGGCTCTTTTAAGTTGCGTCGACCTCTCGGGTCGAGCGGCAAAATCCTAAGACAGTCCTGCCGACCTCCTGGGTCGAGCATCGAACTCTCAGACTTTTAAAGTTTTAAGCCCCGCCGACCTCCTGGGTCGAGCATCAATTCGCAAACTTCAAAGGCATTCCATTGATTCATTGTCTGAATTCGTCCCTTAGCTGCCGACCTCCTGGGTCGAGCAGCAAAAATTTAAAGATAATCAAACACCTCCTGGGTTGAGCGCCGATCTCCCAGAATTGAAGGGCATTCTATTCGTTACCATTCATGCCGACCTCCTGGATCGAGCGTCAAAATTTTAAAGATAATCATGCCGACCTCCTGGGTCGAGCGTCGATATTTTAGAGATAATCATGCCGACCTCCTGGGTCGAGCGTCGATCTCTCGGACTTGAAAGGCATTCTGTCCGTTACCTCAAAATTTTAAAGATAATCATGCCGACCTCCTGGGTCGAGCGTCGATATTTTAGAGATAATCATGCCGACCTCCTGGGTCGAGCGTCGATCTCTCGGACTTGAAAGGCATTCTATCCGTTACCATTCATTACCCCTCAGGGCCCCCCACTAGGACACTTAGCATTATCTGAGTGTGCTAGTGTAGAAGTGAAAAGTTAAACGGCATTGATAATGAGAATGGACTTAAAACTTGAAAGCCGAACATTTATTTAATGATGAACTCGTATGAGGATTCCAAAGAATACATTAAGATACCCTGGACCTATCTATCATACGAACAATCGCAAATTCGAGAAGTGCCTCTACGCCGTCTAATTTCGCAAGCTTACAGTACCCAACCCGGCTTGTCTCTAGGACCTTGTACGGCCCCTCCCAGTTCGGATCAAGCTTGTTGGAGCTATGAGCTCGGCTGATTAAGTTCTTTCTTAGGACGAGGTCTCCTGGCTGGTACTGCGTATTCCTCACCCTCGCGTTATGATAGCGGGCGAGTTGGCTTTTATACTTAGCCATACGTATCGCCGCTTCCTCACGCTTGGCCTCCAGCATATCCAAGTTATATCTCAGTTCTTCTTCGTTGGCTGACGCAACGAAGTTCTGTGTCTGAGGAGAGGGGAGGCCGATTTTCGCCGGTACCACCGCCTCCGCCCCGTAAGTCAGGGAGAACGGAGTCTCATGAGTGGCTGTCCTCGCGTAGTGCGGTAAGCCCAGAGGACGCTAGGGAGTTCATCTAGCCAGCTAGACTGGGCCAGTTCCAGCCTAGTCTTCAATCCTTACAGAATGGTTCGATTAGCATTCTCTACCTGGCCGTTGGCCTGGGATGACCGACCGAGGTGAAGTGTTGGTTGATCCCGAGCTCCGCGCACCAGCTCCGGAAGGGGTTTTCTGCGAACTGTCGCCCATTGTCGGATATCAAGACATGCGGGATCCCGAAGTGGCAGACTATGTTCTTCCAGAAGAATTTCTGAATTGCCCTTCCAGAGATAGTGGTCAAAGGTTCGGCCTCCATCCATTTTGTGAAATAGTCGATGGCCACCACGAGGTGTTCGTACCTCCCGAGAGTTCGGGGAAAGGGACCAAGGAGGTCTATTCCCCACTGGGCAAAGGGCCAAGGACTATGGATGGGGACCATCTCCCGAGCGGGCTGGTGACGCAGCAGGGCGTGCACCTGACAAGCTCGGCATTTCTGAACAAGAGCCGCGGCATCCCGAAACACCGAGGGCCAGTAGTAGATTAGGAGCAGGCATTTTTTGGCCAACACTCGGGACCCCACACGTGCCGCGCACAGGCCTTTGTGAACTTCTCGGAGGACATAGTCGCCCTCCTCAGGAGTTATGCACTTTAGTCAAGGAGACAGATACGACCTCCTGTAGAGGGTCCCCCCGGCGTAGGCGTACTTAGCAACTCTGACCTGGAGTCGGCGAGCCTCGGTTTTGTTCACTGGGAGGGCACCCGAGCTGAGGAAGTCCACGAGGGGAGTCATCCAAGTGGTCGGGCTGTCTATAGCCAAGACCTGGACCTGGCCAATATTTTTTTGCTTAACTACCTCCACCAAGACTTCCTTGCTCAGGTGGAAAAACGAGGAGGACGCCAGTTTCGACAGGGCGTCCGCCCGCTTGTTTTGTGATCTCGGCATCCGCTGAATCTCGAAAATGTCGAATAGTTTTATCGTCTCCCGCACCTTAGTCAGATATTGTTTCATGACATCTTTCTTGGCCTCGTACTCCCCGCGGACCTGGCAGACTACGAGCGGAGAGTCACTCCGGACCCTGATCGCAGCTATACCCATCTGGTGGGCTATCCGCAACCCTGTCAATAGGGACTCGTACTCAGCCTCATTGTTGGATGCCGGGAAGTCAAATCTGAGTGCGTAGGTCAGCTCTTCCCCAGTAGGCGAGATGAGCAGCAGGCCGGCTCCGCTCCCCTCCTTACTCGAGGCTCCGTCCATAAATAGTACCCACGGTTCTTCCGGCCGTGCCTCCTCGGGCAAAGAGCTCGGCTCAGTCACTGAAAAATTGGCTCCCTCGGTGAGGAAGTCTGCCAGGGCCTGAGCTTTGATAGCGGTACGGGGCTGATAGCCGATGTCGTGCTCGGCCAGTTCGACGGCCCATTTGGTCATTCTGCCCGAGACCTCAGGTTTTGTGAGTATCTGTCGTAAGGGTTGATCCGTCAGGACAGTAATGCTGTGAGCCTAGAAGTAAGGTCGGAGCTTCCGAGCGGCGTGCACCAAGGCGAGGACCAATTTTTTCGCCGGCGTGTAACTCGTCTCCGGCCCTTGTAAAGCACAGCTAACGTAGTATATTGGCCTTTGAGCCCCCCTGTCCTCCTGCACCAAAACCGCGCTAACGGCCTCATTGCGAGCAGACAAATATAGGTACAGGGTTTCTCCCTGCTCCGGGGCAGTCAGAGCAGGTAGCTCAGCCAGGTATGCCTTTAGATCGGTGAAGGCTTTCTAGCATTCCTCCGTCCATTGAAAATCCTTAGGTGTTTTTAGGATTCGAAAGAAGGGCAGCCCTCTTACCGCGGAGCGCGAGAGGAATCTATTCAGGGCAGCCATTCTTCCCGTGAGCCGCTGGACTTCCTTGACGTTCCTCGGAGGGGCCATGTCCATGATGGCCTGGAGTTTATCCGGGTTGGCCCGGATCCCATCTCGGGAGACCAGGAAGCCCAGGAACTTTCCCGACCTGACCCCGAAGGTACACTTCTTTGGGTTCAGCCGCATCCGGCTTTCCCACAGGATGTTCAGGATTTCCCTCAGGTCGGGAACGAGCTGCCGGTCAGTTCGACTCTTGACGATCATATCGTCTACATAGACCTCCATACTCCTGTCGATCTGACTCTGGAATAGTTTGTTGACCAGGCGCTGGTAGGTAGCGACAGCGTTTTGCAATCCAAACGACATTTTCCGGTAGCAGTACGTCCCTTCCTCGGTGATGAAGGAAGTCTTTTCCCGATCTTTTTCGGCCATCTCTATCTGGTGGTATCCCTTGAAGGCATCCAGGAAACACAAAACGTCAAAACCCACAGTAGAATCTACTAACCTGTCGATTCTTGGCAAGGGGAAGTAGTCCTTTGGGCAGGCCTTGTTAAGATCTGTGAAGTCCACGCACATCCTCCAGGACTGGTCCTTCTTCTTCACCAGTACGGGATTGGCTAACCAGGTCGGGTAGTATACCTGCAGGATGATTTTGGATTCCAGCAACTTGCCGACCTCCTTCTTGATCACATCATTCCTTTCGGGGGCGAAACTCCTCTTCTTCTGCTTCACCGGCTTAAAGCGGGGATCTACGTTGAGGTGGTGGACGGCCAGGTCAGTTGGGATCCTAGGCATATCCTCAACCATCCATGCGAATACTTGGGAGTATTCTATCAACAGGGCCTTCAAACCCTCCTTCTCCTCGGAAGGTAACGATGCACCGATACGGAGGATCTGGTCAGGCCTGTCCTCCCTCAAGGGGAACTCCTCGATCTCGTCCTGGGTGCCCAACTGTCGGGCCTCCTCGCCCGGAATGTAGGGCTCCAGGCTGGTCGTCTGGGCGATCACCTTCTCATGTCCCCGGAGCACGGTCAGGTAGCAAGCTCTGGCCACCTCTGGATCTCCATGCACCTCAGCTATTCCTCCCGGGGAGGGGAATTTGACGCTGAGGTGGAGAGACAAGGGAATGGCTCGGAGGGCATTCAAGGCGGGCCGTCCCAAGAACACGTTGTATGGGGATTGTTGTTTGACCACCACAAAATTGATGGGGATGGTCCGGCATTTGGGCGCCTGCCCTACCGTGACCATCAGGGTGATCATCCCCTCCGGATTGATGGGCGGTCCGGTGAAACCCACTAGGGGTGTCCGAACCGGGGTTAGCTGTCCGTCCTCCAGACCGAACTCCTTGAACACCCGGTAGAACAGGATGTCCACCGCACTCCCCTGGTCGACGTACACTTTCTTCACCCGGTAGTTATTGGTCACGACGTCTATCGCGATGGCCTCGTGGTTTCCAGACGCCAGGGTAACCGCATCCCTTGGTCCGAAGGTGATCTCCTCATCCATGCACAAGCGTTTCAGGGAGTCATCCCCCTAGGGGGGAGGCCGCCTGTTCTTCCGAGCTGCATGGCTGTCCCCCTCCGTGGGCCCCCAACAATGGTGTTTATCACCCCTGCTAAGTTCTGATTGTCCTGGTCGGGGGAGTTGCCCCGAGGAACGTCACGCCGCTCAGGGCGACCGTGACGCGGGCCCTCGCCCCTGTCTCCGCGGTAGGTGCGTCCTGGCTCCTGACCAGGTCGACCTTGCCGCACCAATCGCCCCAGGAAACCGCGCTGGATTAGGTCTTCGATCTCCTTTCGCAGGGCCCAGCACCCCTCCGTATCATGCCCAACATCACGGTGGAAGGCGCAGTATCGGTTCTGATTTCTCTTATTCCGGGGTGTCCCCATCTTAGGTGGCCGTTCCCCTAGGCCCTCCGCCTCCATAACGGCCAGAATCTGGGTTCTGGGCCGAGTTAGGGGGGTGTAGCCTTTTTCCGGAAGCGGCGGTTGAGCGAAGATTTTCTCCTTTGTGAGCCGATCGAAAACATTCTTCTTGGCCGGGCCGTCCTTGTTCTCGGGGGGGTTTCCCCGTCCTCTCCGATCTCCGATCTCCCGATCTGACTCTCTCTTCAGGCAAGTCACCTCCTCCGCATTAGCGGCGGCGTGTGCCCTGGTCAAGAGCTCCTCTAGGCCTCCAGGAGGCTTCTCGACGAGCTTGTAGTAGAGCTCCTTCGCCTTGAGCCCGTTCATAAAGGCGACCATGACTACATTTTCGTCCTTGTCCCTGATCTGCAAGCTCTCCGTGTTGAAGCGGGTCATGAAATTCATCAGGGACTCGTCCGGCCTCTGCTTGATTGCCATCAAGTGGGCCGCGTTTTTCGAGTAAGTCTTTGAGGAGACGAACTGGGCGGCGAACTGTCTGGCCAGCTCGGGGAAACTCCGAATGGACCCCGGTGCCAGACCCTGAAACCAGTGCCGGGCCTTCCCCTTCAGAAACATGGGGAAGGTTTTGCAGCGGACTGCATCCGCAGCTGTTTGCAGACGCATGTGCGTCAGGAAGACCGAGAGATGGTCTTCCGGGTCGGTCGAGGCGTCGTACAGCTCGATGTTCGGGATCTTGAATCTCCGGGGTAGTGGGCAGTCCTCTATCTCCCGGGTAAAAGGCGAGTTAGTGTAGTTGTCCTCGTACAACTGCGGCCGCAGGATCTGCTCAAACTCGTCCCGGACAGGCTTCCACTGGGGGGGGTCCCGCGGCCGGCTCTTGATAGATCGGGCGGGGGAGCGCTCAGGCTCCTTTCGAGCAAGCTTCCACGAGAAGGGATTCCTTGGCCGGCCCCCAACGGACCGGTCGCAACAGTACCTCTTGCTATCCCCGACCACCGAGGCCCGCGGTCGTGGGGGAGTCCGTGGCCGTTTCCTCCTGGGGGGCTGGTCCCGTGACTCATCCTCCGAGGGAACGGGAGATGATTCCCGCTCCTTCCCCTTCGCCTTGGAGGTTTGTGCGCCCCCGGCTTCACCCCCCTCCTTTGCCTGTCGAATTATATCCTCTAGCATGAGGAGGTTCTCCGTTACGAATTGAAAAATCTGCTGTCTCCGTTCCCCTGAAAGGGCTGAGCCCCCGGCGTCCCGAGCTGCCTCGGTCTCCATTCGCCGGGACCCCTCGCCTGCCCCGGGATCGGTGTTCTCTACGGTTCGCTTGGAACGTGTTCTCGCCATCAACACAACTACTCGTACCTTTCTTCGTTCCCACAGACGGCGCCAACTGAAGAAGCGCTGAGCTTCCCAGGACCAAGCTGACCTGATGAGCTCGGCGTGCTGATGAGGAGAGCGCGTCCCAAGCCTGCAAAGCAGACAAGAGGGTGATCTGACATGGGAGCCCCGAGGTCGTCCCCGAGGGCACTCCGACGGTCAAGTTAGTTCTCCGGTGAGTGAGATTCACGGGAAGTAACACAGTCGGGAGTAACTGGCGTATAGTGAGCGTACCTTGTGCAGTTGATGTGTGTTACCATTTATACCTGCTTGGGAGTCCGACCTCCATACGTTTCGGGACCTGCCCAGAATAGTCTCAATCCCGCTCTGAGGGGGATCCTCCCCGCCCTCTACGGGATCGTTCCCTGGAGCTCCTCGGAGCCCTAGCAGCGGAGGACCACGGGACGGTTCCCATGGGCCCGGGGTCTAAGCCCAACTCAGGCCTCCCTGGGCTGCCACGTGTATAGGCCCAGGACGGGGCCTCTGCACTCTCCAACTTGAGGTTCTTATGGGTTTGGGACAGTTGTCTCTTGCGAGTCTCGACTTCTTAGGAGGAAGCATCCAACTGATTGGAAAGGCGTTTTTGGCCTCCAATGTATTGGCCAAAACTGGGATCATGTCCTCAAACCTCTTAGTCACCTGACAACAAGAATAGTACATAAGAAGACAAAGGAAAAGAAGAAGGAAGAACAAACGATAAAAGGATAGTCCCCAACTTAAACTGTCACAACGCAGTAATGCTGCAAGAGGCTGGAGTGAGGAGTCGCCTTGATAAAGTTATAACTTCTGGGCAAGATGGCGCCCTGAAGTAATTTTCGAGTAACCTTGAGATATTGATCTCGATCATTGATGGATAAATTTCAAGAAGAGCAGAAGTGCATTAGATGGCAGTGAGTGACGGAAGTGGACCTCTGATCAAACGGCACTGTACTCAAGCATTGCCACATATTGGGTAGAGGATTAGTTCTAACTTGCTCCTATGCCGTGTTCACCCCATAGTGCTCTGCCTCTTTGGCAGAGTGAGGTGTTTCTTCTCAAACAGGGGAGGAAGAAGTCTTTTTCTCTATCTGGGCCTTCTTGGCCATAGACTTTTTCCGCTTCTTTTTTCCTACATCCCTGATCTGAGCAGGTTGTGTTGGAATTGACATTTGGATAGGGGGCTGAAGTAGCGAAAGTAGCAGTGGCGTGAGTTGTAGACGTTGGAACCAAACTGGTAGTTTCGGATAGAGATAGCGGCTGAAAGAATTTCTTCATTGCGAAAGAAACAAGTATGAGTTAAAAAAAAGAAGAAGAACAAAATTATGTAGAACAAGATGAAAACAAGCAGTATGGGTATCCATCTCTTTTGGAGAAAGATCTTTGGTCTTATTAGAAGAATTTGAAAAGTCTGAATGGATGAACCTAACAGCATTAAGTTAAACAGAAGAGAACTCCTTCACATTCAACTTAATGTCCGAAACAAATAACAGGTTCAGTTCAACCTCAGGAAAAGGTAAAAGAAAGGCATTAGAGACTTATGTTCTCTCCCTTCACACTAATGGTGAAAAACCTAGATTTTTTACAAAAAAAAAAAAAAAAAAAAAAAAAAAAAAAAACTGGGCTTTTCAGTTTTTAATGGAGGAAGAAACTGCAACAAATAGTTCACGAGTCTGATGCTTGCTCTCACTTCGATGAGCGAAGTAGAACCAATTCGGAAAATGACCTGACACTTTCATATAGAAGTAAGAGCGGAACATGTTCAAAGAATAAGAAATTTTCAAAATCTAGCAAAAGATGAAAAAATCAAAAAATGACTGAATTGCATTGGGGATGAACTGAGTAATTCAAATACCTCAAAAAATCAGAATTTCAAAAAGGAATGAGGAAATAGGAATGCGTAGACTAGCTATGAACTAATCCCTATAAATAGCTGCATATTGGGAGGAAAGTTGGCAGGCAACCTTCGATCGACGAGATCCTTGGGCCTCAAATTGAGAAGGAATTGAATAAGTCCTCACCAATTGATGGACATCCTTCTAATCTAGAATAGGAGGAATAGAATTGATTTCATCAAAATCGATCCATTGTAAGAAAGAGGGGACGGAGGAAGTTCCCTCTACAGTGGTCTTTCTGTCGTAGTTTCGGGCATAACTACCTGGACAGGAGCCTCAGAAGCAGCTTGAAAAATGTATTCGGGGAAACTCATGACTTGAATAGAACAATGAATAGCAGTTGGGATATACTCATAATTAGGGTTGCAAACGAGTCGAGTCGAGTCGAGCTTTGAGCTAATCGAGCCGAGCCTCGACTGAATTTTACCAAGCTCGAGCTCGAGCTCGACGAGCCGGCAATTTTCAAGTTCGAGCTCGAGCTCGAAAAAAATAAAAAATAATTATTTTATTTTTAAAAAAATAAATAAAATAATATTTTTTTCTTAATAAATAATAAAATATTAAGGATATATACGTAATTTTACTATAAAAATAAAAAATAAAAAAATAAATATATAATATACGTAATTTTATTATTAAATAAAAATAAATATATATATATATATATACTCAAGCTCGCGAGCCGGCTCGCGAGTTAACGAGCTTAATATTCTGAGCTCGAGTTCGAGTTCGAGTTTGACTCGAGCTCGAGCCGGCTCGAGCTCGACTCGAGCTCGAGCCGGCTCGAGCTCGACTCGAACTCGATATTAATCAAGCTCGACTCGAGTTTGACGCGAGCGGCTCGATTCGTTTGCAGCCCTACTCATAATCACAAGAACTAGAAGATGAGGTGGAAGATAAGGTGGAAAGAACTTCTACATGCACGGATGGCCAAACTGCCCTATGTCTAGGAGTCGAGGTGGTAATATCGGACTGTTCTGAAGAAGATATAAAAGATAAAGAGAGGAGAAGTTACTAGTGACAGTGAAAGGACAATTTAGGTAGGAGAACTTTTCTGGTAGAAGCCTAACCGTTGAAAATAAAGTAAGCGAATAGACTAAAGAGAAGACTTGATAAAGGGAAGAAGAATGAAATGGCAATAGTGAACTCTATTTATAAGGACCACTAGAGTGGGAAGAAGAAAAAATTTTTGAATTTAAATCGAGTGACAATTATTAATGAGAGAGGTGACAGTTGACAAGATGGAAGTCTGAAATGTCAAAAGTAATGATGACGGTGATATGCACCATTGGCTGAATTGACACGTCCCTGAAATTAAGATTAGATTCAGTTAGTCGTACAATAAATCTGGTCTCGAAGGGGGCTAATGTAGAGGAAAAAATCCTTTGTGGATACGTGTCAGGGTCGGAGCTCCTTATTCGAGTTTTTCTCTCTCGAATTGAATTGGAGTAGCAAGCATCTTAGTTCTGAGGAGTTTATTTTTCGGGATAAGATTAGAACTTGAATTCAAAGGGGACTTTACTCCTAGTAATCTAGTAGGATTCATACTCTTGAATGAGATAAGTACTATATGTAAGAGATCAAGTTAGATACTCTCGTAACTTATCAGGAAAAATCATATAAATAGTGACGGGTTGAACCAAGAAAATGTATAATATACAACACAATACGCTTATTTTATTCTATACCTTAATCTTTTGATTGACTTGAGCATCGGAGCCATGACGGGGGGTTAGTCCCATAGTTCGATTCTTTGCAAATCAGCTTGATTTCGTTCACTGGACGTCCTACTTAGATCGTGCTCCTTGGCAGGTCTTTCAATAAGCAAAGGGCTGTTCAGCATCTGCTGTGCTCTGAGGTAAACACAATATTCTGATGATTAATAAAATCCATCGTGTTTCCAAATTCCACCTTAATGGCACCTTTAGGAAAGAAAGTCTCAGTGGCCAAAAAGGACTGAAGTTTCTCCATCATTGTCGTCATGAGCTACGAAATATCAGTAGTGATCAGTATCTTGTTTTATTGTCAGCATCAGATGCCAAACTCTATATATCTTCAAAGCTCAATCAAGCTGGGCACTGAAGATATAATAGTAAGTAGGAAGTATATCTTCTTTTTTTTTTAAAGAATAAAAATGGGTAGAGTGCAGGCAACATCAGACAACTAATTGTGAAAGTTCATCAAGTAACTCTACATCTGCATGTGGTTCTTTTCTTCATCAACTCACCCCATTTTGACCTTTCCATTTTGAATAAACCTTTCCGCCAGAACAGAACCGTAAAGTTGTTGAGTAGGTAATTAACAACCATGGAGCTTGTGTCGGCTTTGTTTCTTTTTAATTTTTGATAGGAGTAATATTATATACAAGAGGGTAACCTGACACGTCACATCTCATTCTCGAGAGAAAATTGAAATAATTGGATAAAGTGTTATTTGAATATTATTTAGAATAATTACTGTAGCACTTTTTGTGATGTGATGTATGTGAGATAAAAAGGTGGTTGAAAATATAAAAAGATAAGTTGAAAAATGTGTTTATGATGTAAGCGAAATATTATTTCAAATAAAATGGTATCCAAACAAACCGACTAGATCAAGAAAAGAAACTGGGCACCCGCTCACTGGGCTTTAATTTTCTTTTTTCTTTTTGGTTTAGTACTCCCCACAAGAGTGAAATTACACAGGAGCCCTCAAGGCTTTCTTTGTTTTTTTTCCCCCCTAGAAAATTCCTCCTACAAAGCAATGCCCCCGCTGGCTAGTTAGTTTTCTCTTCTTCCCTCCGCTGCCTCCGCCGACTGGACCCATCCCAACAGCCCAAGCGGAGAGAGAAGAAAAAAGAAACTCTCCAGTCCTGTCCTGAGTGCGGAAAATTAAAAAGAAGAAATACTAGTAGCCAGTAGCCGTAGCCGCAGTAGTTAGGTGTAGCAAAATGGATCAGGCGGATCAGGTGGCGAAGGCATTCGTGGACCACTACTATTCAACCTTCGACACCAATCGGAGCGGGTTGGGTAACCTGTATCAAGACCAGTCCATGTTGACATTCGAAGGCGAGAAGTTTCAGGGCTCCTCCAACATCCTTGCCAAATTGACTGGTTTGCCCTTCCAGCAGTGCCAGCACGGCATCACCACCGTCGATTGCCAGCCCTCTGGTCCTGCCGGTGGCATGCTTGTCTTTGTCTCCGGTCTTCTCGTGGTCGACGGCGGGGAGCACCCCCTCAAGTTCAGCCAGGTATCCCCCGCCTTTCTTTTTAAACCCCCCCCCCCCTCTTCTCCAACCTCCAATAAATAAATTTCCTGTTATTCCTTTTTGATTGGAATTAAACACTGAGATATCATAACGTTCGGTGTTGATGATTATTTTTAGCATGTTAATTTAACTGAGGATTAAATATCTGGCAACAGTAACTTTATACTGCAGTTCATTTCATACACGATATCACGTGTCTTAATCGTTTTAGCATGTAGTATAATGAGAAATGAGCACTTTTTAACTGTGGTGGGTGACTTTCCTTTTGCACCCTGTAAACCTTCCGTCAATGTTCACTTGGAAACCAATTTTTAGTTTGGGAAATCTTGCATCTCTTTTAATTTGTCCAGGTGCAGTCGTTGAGGATTTTCACAATACTAAAGGAATGATACCAACGTTCTCTTTAATAACTTGGCCTGATGGCCCACTTGCGATCCATTTGGACCAAAGTGAGAGGTGTCAAAAAAAGAGTTCAGGATGCTAAGCATTTGAAATTTGAGTTTGGAGTCCATGAGGGTGTTGAAGTGGAATTTGCCCTTTTTAACTGTTGAGCCGTCGATATCTGTTTTATTTTGGGCTCTAATTGAAAGATTGTGAGAAGATGGAATTGTTGTCATTCTAGTCTGGCGATTGACCACGTTCAAATAGTTATTCTGCTAATGAAGGTTGATGTTGGCAACTTCATTAATTGTTTGCTCCATATTTTGGTGTCAATGAACTACTTTCCATTCATAGCTGCAGATGCAACATGCTTGACTAGCATTTCTGCATTGCGCTGAACTCTTTAACTGCAATATCGGTATCCATATTGATACAGACTACCTATTTTGTATTGCTTCTCTGTTGCGTAAAGTGTAACTTCTTTAATGTGTAATACATTCTACACAAACCATCTGCTGTGAATAAGGTCCCAGATGATTTGTTCACTTCTTCTGGCTTTTGCTCGAGAAATATTCCCGTCTAATATTGGTATCTTTAATGACACAGACTGCCTATTTTGCGTTGCTTCCCTTTACGCAGAGGGCAATTTCATAAATATGTGTACTACCTTCTCCACCGACCATTTACTTTGCATATGGATCCAGATTGTTTCACCACTTTTGTCTTTTGCTTGAGAGAATAGTTCCTGTTTAAGGTTGTACATATGTAGTTTACTACAAGTCTAGAACAGCTACTTAATCACATAGTATTGCAAGGTCTTAACAATGTGCTACCCTCTGTGCGATGCCTAGTTGGTTTGGAAGATTGTTGGCTTTTGCTGGGTTTCAGCTTTATTTCTGTTGCTTAAAATCATCTATTCCTTTTGGTGATACTGTTAAACTCTAAGTGCGACATAGTTCTTCTGGTCAATACTGTTCAAACAACTTCTCCATTCTGCTTTTGTGCTTTAGCTTGATGACTCTTTAAGGAAATTGATTTAGGATAATTTGTTGTTTTCACTTGTAAGCATTTGAAGTGCTCTCAAGTTGATATCCACATAAGCATATGATTGTTGTGCTTTCTAGTTACACGGAAAGTAGTAACATCAGTTCTGTGTGTTTATTCTGAATGTGGTTGTCTTTTGTGTGCCCGTTCATTCTTCCATTGCTTCTGCATATTTGTTGGTCGCTAATACTTGCCATCTGATTTTGCGGCAGATGTTCCATTTGATGCCCACTCCTCAGGGTAGCTTTTATGTGCTGAATGACATTTTCCGGTTGAATTACGCGTGATGCGGTACATGTCCGTTTGTTAAATCACTGGGGTCGAATGCTGCCCCAAGTGCCATAAACCAAATTAGTTTCAGCTTTGAATTCTAGCTTTCCAGTGTCCAAACTTGGCATTTTCGGGATGTTCAGTAATTGTTTGTCTTCGTCTATGGTGACTGGCGGATGGTTGAGTTGTCATTAGACCTATTTTAATGCTGCGTTAATTTTGCCAAGAATTTTCAAATGAATTGGATAGTGATATTTGAACTAATTGGTTGAGAATTGTATCTCTCTCATCAAATCTGCGTCCTGATTCCAACTTGATTGAAGGAAAAACATTAAGGTGTGGTGATGTAATCTGAGATCTTTTTAGTACCGTGGTTGACTGGAACAATTGATACTCGGACAGAGTAATTTGCCTGCTTGCTTGCGTGGACATTTCGCAAGCAAAACACAAATGTTTTGCTATTCTTCATTGTCTACATCAAATACTGGGAGTTCCACACGGGGAAGCTCTGGAATCTTTAGATCCGGCAGAGATGAGGCCGCAAGAATTGGCTTTGGCATCACAGAGGAGGCTAGTTTATCTACTTCCTGACCCGTAATTCTTCTGTTACCTTTCAGCAGCCCGGTGATCATACCCCCCAAGGATTTAAATGGGTGGCTTAATCCTTCTTTGACCTTCAGAATGAGCGAGACTTGGGAAAGCTGCCAGGCAACAGTGAGAACAATCATGGCTGACAGAAGACAATGAGTGATAAAGTTCTGCCTCTTAACTTCGTTAAGCTCCTTAATGATATCTTCTTTCCCAATTTCGGAGCTCGAGTCCCCCTTCCTTGCTTCATTTGCAGTCTCACTCTTCTCGCCAGCTTCAGCTTCAGCTTCAGGGTTGGGTACCTTACTATTGTCAGCTGATGCTTTGGGTTCCTCGAGCATGCCATCTTCTTGCAAGGCATCTAACTGTTAAAATTACAGGCGCCAAAGCTGATTAATCCTTTGACAAGTAACGCGTTGAGAATTCAGTTAATGTGTTACTAAGACTTCTGGGCATAGGAGCAAAAGATGGATTAGATTTCCAATTAAGCAAGTTAACAAGTCCAGAAAGAAAGAAATAGCAATAGCGTACGTCTGTGGACTATCAAAAATATTTCTCAATTAACAAATTGAAAAGGTAAAATCCAATAAAGCTAAGTCGAATAATTTCTTACTTTCGAGGTCGCTTTACGGCTTTACCTGTGAAAGTAATTTGGAGAGAAGAAGGCGGCGGTCGTCGTCGTCGTCGTCGTCGGGGGAACCATCTTTGTCGCCAGAGACTGCAACAAAGCTCTCATCCAATGAGGGCCCGTCTGTATTTCTTACTTTCGCTTCTTCAATCAGTTGCTTTATGGCTGTCTGTAATAGCTTCACCTTATCCCTTGATTCCATTTCGTTCGATCACCCTCTTCTGCTGACTTCTTTTTCGTAAAAGAAGAATCGGTGTTATGAGGTGGGGATCTTCCGGAAAACTTGCTCTAATCGAATCAGTAGAAGCGAGGTCAACACTTTCGCCATCAACCGTCCAGCTTATCCGCATAGATATCCTCTTCTGGGAGAATTACCCACCTACGTCCCACAAAGCTTCTTCGACATCCCAATTATTGGAGAATATTGTGCTTCCTTCCTTCCTTCCTTCCTTTTATAGGCCTCTTTATTTATTTATTTATTTTTTTTGCACTCCTCTCAAGCTCTCCTTCCAAAGCAACATTCTAGTGAAATTTCGTCCGATACATGTTCGCTAATTATAGAAGAAATTTGAAGTTTAAATCTAAATTGAGCTTAATTATTATGTATTTAGATCCACTAATATTATTGTCAGTATAAAAAAGATTAATTCAAATTTTAATCGCATAAAAAAAATAAGTAGAATACTTGTCATGTAGATGAGGTTTTCTCACAGTGGTGTATTTTACTAAAAATAGCACGGCAGAAAATTTGACCTATTCCAGCATCGTCCAGAGAGCAATGAACAACTTTTGAGATAACCCCGTACTCCTCGTGAAATTGTTATATACTGTATTATCAAGTCGGTGTTGTTAATCAAGAGTTCCGGTAACCATTGCACTCTGGTTAATTGGAAAATATTCTTCCTCTCTTTTCATCTTCTTGGAATTCTGCCGTGCGTACAAGAGATCAATTTTGCAGCTAGCCTCCTAAAAGTAATGACGAGAAATTGTTTGCCCACATTGTTGTCAAAAAAAAAAAAAAAACTGTTAACCGACATTGAAAAGAGAAAAGGACTTCACCCTAAGTAGCAGTGCCTTCTTCTAGCCAACCAAGAGCCCTGCACTAAATACATGCTAAAACAACGCGAGAACATCTTCACTTTTACAGGAGCAAACATCGTGTAATCATACACATAGTCATGTACCATAAAAAGGTAAGTTTATCGGAAATTTCTCTTAAACGTAACCACCCTACCATTGACATTTACATCAAACTGCACAGCGCATTTACAAAATGCCAATCTCAGCAATATAACCAATCAAACTAGCTAACCGTAAATAATAACCAAATTAAGCTACCTGAACTTCAATTTACATCTATCCCCACATACAGTGTCTAGAATAAAAGCCAAGTTATCCATCGCATCTACACAAATTGATAAATGTCATCATTTCCCATGCTAGATACGTCATATGAAGTCGAGGATATTTCCCTCTCGGCACCATCAAGCTCAGCCTGCAAAATTTAAGTGTTTAACAGGCGTAAATGAACATCTTTCCCTACCTGCGCTAATTGAATATAAAGGCTAAAATTCATATAGGAAGGTAGCAGATTCAACATATGCTTGGATATACAAATTTTGGAGTAAATCATGCACTATTTTCTTCACTAGGTTTGCCGTCCCTATAGATTACAATAAGATGTGATTTGTCATACCTCAAAAAACTTTCCACGTTTTGCAGTGTGCAAAGTAAATAGTGTCTACCAACCTAAGTTCCATACCAAGATTACCTTAGCTTGACGATATTTCTCCAGAATGCGGCGATACTGCTGGCGCGCTCCTGGAGACTCAACCATTGACAATACCCTTGACACAGCTTCATCAATAGTTGCATCAACCTTCTGCTTACGGAAGACCCTTAGAATGTCTTCATCCTCACTTTCATCGATAGCATCTGTCTCAAGGCGGAACCCACGCAAACCAACTCCACGTCTACGCCACCTAAGAACTACCTTCTCCAGAATACCCACGGCCCAGCATACCTTATAATTCTTTCTGACCTGATAGCCTCGCACATGAGCCTGCCACGAAAGTTCTCAGAATTAGACAAAGTATTTCCAATCTTTTTCAACATCAGCTTGAAAAATTTCTAACAGGTGTGGTGGTCTTGTGCTAGTCTCATGCAATTCATACACCAAGAAGAAAAAACCAAATAATGATTAAGAAAGTCTCCTGGTATCAAAACTTCTGATTTATTTGAGCAATGATGTCCATGTACATTCATCATTCATATGACAGAGAAGCACTTGACACTATCATGAATCATGCTTCAAGCAGCCTCAAAATTTCAGATACCAGTCTTCAGAAACTTGAAGATAAATATTATACATTTGATTCTCAACAAAGTTATCAAATGTATTTCAAGATTAATAGGAAATTTAAGGGCATGTTAAAGGACAGTCATGATCTTCCTCATTGAATATTTTATTATGTTACTCAGGTGTAGGTAACAAAATATTAGATATCCCAAAAAACTTTGCCCAAAAGAGAAAGCATGGCACCTGTATTTTCACTACTTTCTGACGAAATGCAAGAAAATCCTTGCGACCTTTCCAACCACGATATTTCTTCTGTATCGATAAAGCAGCTGAGTTGTAATCCCTCGAATTGCGGAAGGCAAACTTTGAAGCAGCCGAAAGCTCTGGTATGTCAGATAAAAGGATTCCATACTCGTCTCTAGATGTGCTTGAAGCAGCAGAAATAGCAAATTCTATCTGCTGCCTCCTCCTGAAAGAATGTGCACGGAATGCAGACTGTATACGTGCAGCAGCCTGTGCAGCATTCCGCGCAGCAGCTAAGCTATCCTTCAGAGAAAGCTGGTCCTCGTTTGTAGTGGGACTTGTCTTGGGAATGTTAATCAAAGTTCTTTCTGCTTCTACATCAGCAGATCCTTTTGATAGCTCACTCTCTTCCAGGGTAAGGGAAAAGAGATGACTAGTTAGTGCCACTTCTGAAAGATAACCAGCAAGACCCTTGTGGCCCCAAGTGGCAGCAACAGATGCAGCAGTTTTCCCAGTTGGGTCCTTAGAATTGGGATCAGTAACCGCTCCAGCAGATGCACCAGCTGCTATCAGTGCAGCAACCATTTTTTCCCTGTAACAAGGATTTTAGTAAACAGAGTTCCCATGTAGAAATATGCATGAGGTATATCAAAAACAAATAAATGCACTGCAGTAAATCTTCAAGGTAATGTGCAGCAAACATGATTGCAAGAAGGGCTGCTACAACCACAAACAAATCAAGAGTAAACTTTCAGACAAAATGGAATGAAGTACTGGGGAAAAAAACCTGTGCAGCCTATCAACTTTGCACTCCATGAGAAACACTGCTGCTGATTTTAAAAAAAAAAGGAGAAGAAGAAGTTTTCTTAAAGCTATTGCAGTGAACTCATGTATGATAATTTGAGTGAGAAACTAACTCATAAACCATCCAGTAAAGAAACATGAGTTAATCCAGAGCTTTTCTAGGTGTCATATTCTCCCCATTTATGTTAACTTTGTTCCAATAGATATATGTCTTGTCAACACATTCAGTGACTTAAACCTGCCAACCCCCCCCCCCCCCACAAAAAACCCGGAAATCATGCACCAAAACCGAAGTAACTAAATCTTCAACTTCTATCTTTCCCTCACAATGAACCCAACAGATCCTGTGGTTGGCGATGAACCCAACAGATCCTGTGGTCGCAATGAACCCAACAGATCCTGTGGCCAACTGAGAACAGGGTGAAGGCCAAAAGTCAAATAATTTGGTGTATTGCCAATAACACACTATGGAATCTTTAAATGATAAAGCTGTGGCCTTTCAAATAAACACTTCCTCCACATTTATGATACAGCACCCCATACATTAACAGAATGTAATTTGTTTTAAAACTTCAGCCATCTGAATAACAATCAGTTTCATTCCACAGAACATTTTGTGGCGTATTTCTCCTCAGCTACAATCAATGGTAATTGCTCCATCAAGGTTGAAAAGTATTGCCAGCACTATCGGAAGCAAACAATGAAAAGATTTATGGAATCACATAAAAGACATCACAGGTGAATGTGAGCAATTTGGATTATGCAATGTAATCAAGCAGAAAAGGCATCACAAGTGAATGTGTCCTTCTGTCTTGCCAGTTTGAGCAATTTGGATTATGTAATCAGGCAGAATTCATGCATTTCTACCAATCACCTACTCAAACTCCATATAAGTCATGCTAATTTACACAATAAAAAGTTCTGAATGTCAGTAACGAATAGGTAAAGGGAAGGGGTTACCCACCTTCCAAAACGCGCAGCCCAATGAAGGGCAGTCCAACCATTTATGTCACGAAAGTTAACATTGACTCCAGACTTGAGAATTGGGTGCAGGGCCCACTCAAATCCTAAACCAGAAATTATGTGTATTACCCCTTGTTCTTTCTTTGATAAGGAACAGCATGGCATGTTATCATCTTGTGATTTTGAAGAAAGCCAATTTTGCAACTTGTCTTTCACAAGTTCTTCTAGGAGCCAGTCTGTTGTGATAGATAGTGTAGAAGTGCCGGCCAAAAGAGCTTCTATGACTTGACCCCATGAGTCCTCATCTGCTCTGGATTTGCCCAATAAATCAACTCCTGATTCAGAAGTATCTCCTTTTTGCATTGAAGGATTGGATAGAAGCAACTGTACAAATCTGACAAGTAACAACATTTCTTCAGGACTTCTACTAGCTTCTCTCTGTGGCTGACTGCAATGACTACAAACGGTTGGTTTAACACGATATTCGAATTCCCTGACTTCGCTGCAGGACTCTCTATTACCGGAAGTGACACAAATTGTGACTTTTCCAGGCGAGTGAGGAGGAGCATGGCAACAAATGACCCCTTCCTGAATGATCTGAACTGGAACTTCAATGTCACCAAACATGCAAGTCCATGCAGCATCCAATGGATCACAGAGAAATGATCCAATTATGAAAACCTGCAATACGATTCTTGATATTTGAATTTACAATGCCAAGCGGAGAAATAGAAGCAGAACATAATCAACCAGGCTGACCAGAACGCAGGGTACTCATCATAAGCATAAGATGAGAAATAACCATTTACATCAAATTCAACATGAATAATTGCATACTCAAAAGATCTCGTCGATCTCCCAGGTTGTATTCTGAGATTGATCCAACCGTAGAAGTTTTATGATAGGCCCAGTTAAAAGCATCATGTAGAAAATCTATTCTGAACACCTCTCTCTAATTGTAACAAAATTGACCCAGATTAGAACTCACCTCAACCAAATCTCTCACACTCTTGATTGGCCGAGAAAGTTCTGTTTCTTCCCTCACCTTTGTCAGGCCAGCTTATTACCTAATCCCTGTTGTTCGAAGCTTTCCTTCTTCAAGAGCACTCTCACACAGTTTGTACATAAGTTTCATTTCAAAATTTGAACTATTGTTCTTCAACTTTTCAATTTTCAATATTTTCCATCCCTTTTGCACCTCTTGACATAAGAAACACCCTTTTGCCCTAGTTGAATGTCAGTATTTGCCTTTCACACATTAAGTAATCTATTTCAGACATCATTTCTTGTGTATATATGTTTATTTTGGGGGTTACAATGATGACAAAATTCATGAAAAATCTACCATGTAATAAAACTATTATTTGAGGGGAAAAAAGGTCAATGAGAAAAATAATTACTAAGGAAAATCTAACAGTTTGACCAGAACAGTCAAATAGGGACTTGGTCATTGATGGAATAGTTAAAAAAACAGCTACTGACAGAGTAAAAACAATAAGAACTTGTGAAGCAAAGCTCTCTACAAATATTGGCCGAAGTAGGTAAAAAACTTTTGGATGACAAAAAGTCATACTAAGCCATCATAGAGGAAGACAGTCATCATGCAGACTAGGTACAAAATATTAGCAACAAGGAAGATAACAGCACTTATAATTGCAGATTTGCTTGTTAAGAAAACTTTTGTTTCTGCAGAAATTATCCATGTTATACAACAAATGGAAGTAGATCTCGTGCTCATACCTAACCACTTGTTTTACCTTTAGGATCCCTTTATGTACCATTTCAGTTAACATTATTCTAATCATGCCATGCAAGACACCATAGTGATGATTACAGCTTACCAATCAATTTAGAACATGAAGCAAAGTACTTCCAACAAGAACTCTACCATATATGACCAGAAGCAGGACCATTAAATTAAGCAACCAATCACCAAAAGATTCTACAAAAATAACGGCTCACTAGGGAGACAAATGCAATGATATGAAACCAATGAATCCCATGCCTCCTTCTATTCAACGCTTAGTTAGTTCCAAGTAACATAATGGCGGACCTCTTACACGCACATTGGAATCATTGTTCAGTAATATTCATAGGAAGAATTGAAGAATGTCCATGTTTAAAAGTAAATGCAAAATTGAGTTCCCTGACGAGTACCTTTGTTGTTTCCGAGGCATAAACCCATTCTGGAGATATCTCTTGAATAGTAAATTTCTGCTTTTGGGCTATAGTTAAACCCAAATCCTCTTCAAGGGAGATTCCAATCTGATTGTGGTCAAATAGTGTTGTATAATTGTCCGGGTTGGTCATGTAGGTCTTTACTGCAGCTGAATAAGCAGGATATGCCAGATTTTGGACTTCCTTGGCAACTGGTAAAGAAACTGGCAGGACAATAAGGTAATTGGAATTTCAGCATCCTAAATTTACAAAATAGAAGGTTCCAAATATAAGCTACTATTAAAGTTGAGACTACCATCTTGAGCATTTGTTCCTCCATAATCTAACCAAGTATAACCATCTTGCTCAGCCACCAGCTCTTTAGTCCATTCATCAAGAAGCACACCCTGTTGTGCATATGGTTAATTACCTTGAAAGATTGAGACTAGAACAGCTTAACAAAGATATTATATTTAAGCAAAAAATGCACAAAGCAGGACGTGGGTCTTAACATGTGGTGTGGTAGTTATATGCACCTTAAACTGACTTCAAACATAAGGTAAGCAGCGATTCACATCAGAAAATTAGCATGGCATAGAAATGATCAAATATAAGAACAAACAGATACGATTGGTACCACACAGGCAGAAGATGAATGCTCATAGTGATTATTCATTCTCACATTTCTGTCAAATTTGTCTACATGTCTCACTTGTGCCAAAACATCTTCTGAACTATTGCAGCCATCTAGCATCTCTGTCCAGTCCTCATGTCCCAACGATTGCTGTTGGTGTTCAATCTCATAACCTACAAAGGAAAGACTTATTAGCATTTGTGCTTATCCATGTCTGGCTTCTATAGCAACAGATTCCCTCATGTAAAAGAAAAAGATCAATAGAACATAAAACCATTCATAAAGGGAATTTATAAGCTATAGCAACATAGCTAGAAGCCCTGAATGTTCAAAAGAGGTGTTTTTAGCTCGACAAGCTCCATATAGAACAGGAAGCATCAGCACAATTCTGTTCACATACAACCATCAGATAAGAAGAGATCACTCTCCAACTTAAACCATCATGGACTAAAAGAATTATAAAATACATCGTTCAGCAACTTTACGGCAAGAAGATCAAATGTTTAATGGGAAAACATGAAACAAAAGTCATCTTCCCATATCAAAGCAATTTCAAAGTTATCATACTGCAAAAGGAAAAAAGTTACAAGAGTTTCAAAAGCAAAATTCAACAATTAAAAACATCCAATTACATTCATCATAATTACTATAAATTCTACATAAGAATGAACGAAAGTGCTGTATTGTGATTGCATAGTGAAGCAACGAACCAATAACAAAAACCTGGAAAAAGGTTCAAGAGAAGAATGCTTCAATCACCTTGTCCTGGAACAGATGGAGTTTGACCCTGTGTGGACTTTTCTGAATCGTGTGAGTTCTCATTCTGTGTGTAACAATTACCAATTTCTTCCAGCCTGTCATCATTTAAACTTAACTGTTCCTCAAGCCTTCTCAATGCTTGACTGATGTCATGGCTCGATGAACTAGTAACCTCCTCTGTTCTCTCTATATCCTGTGAGTAATTCATGCCATTACTCTTGATGACAACACTAGAGCTAAATTCAACAGATCCAGGACTAGATAAATTGTGAATTTGCTCATAAGATTCTCCGAGGAGAGGAGAAGTGCCTAGCTGCTGAGTGTTGCCTGAGATCGGGCTCTGACTGAAGGTAGAGGAGGATATTGGAGAAAATTGTGATATGGTTCCTGCATTGTTCCTTGCCTGCAGCTTAAAAAGTCACACAAGACACAAGGTTGATTAAAGTTCAGTCAGTTATCAACTCCAACAGTACTTTTCAACTACCAAGTAAACAGAGTCATGGAGAAAACACATCTACTCTTTGCACGTAAACGATCATTAATGACGACTAGGTGCAGCAACATGTTAGTCCATAAACACTTAAAAGCTGAGGCAAACTTAACAAGTGTCCACTGATAATGCCAAGCTCAAATCTGATACAATCACTAAAAGTAAGCTTCGGGAAGATTTTCTAAAAGCACAAATGTCAACAGGAAATGCCATGCCTCGTGCATCAAATTTGAAGTACCCCTAGCAACAAGGCCCTGATTGGTTAGGCAAGTCATCCAGCAATAGGGTTACCGTCGAATATAAAGCACAAGCATGGAGTGGGAGAGCATAATCACCAAAGAAATAAAAAATGAGATGCGTCCTTTTAGCAAAAGGTTGAAATAACAACATGAGATTATTACAATAATCTGATTGAAGAACTCTCACCTCACTTATATCTCTGTAGTGAACGAGAACAATGTGTTCATAGGCCCTGCCCAAACATTAAAAAGAAGACTTGCAATGACAATCAGAAAAAATGAGAAAATTGAAAAAAAAAGAATCAGCTCTAATCTGACAGAACGAGATCCACTGCATAACTTCATAATCTCAATTAATCATCTAACCTCAGCAGTATATCATTACATAGGATACCATCTAACATGCCAACATCTCTTGACTTCTAAGGAGACCAGGAAAAATTCATGATAACAAGAATTAACTTACGGGTTCAACATCCAATAGCTACGCCTCTGAAAATTAGGGTTCTGCTCCCCGTGTGCGTAATAGCAATTTAAAGCTTCCACATTTCCAACCTAGCCATTTAAAAAGATGTAAGCTGAAAGCATGGAACTTTGCTGTCTTTTATGAATAAGATATCAGCATATTGTATCTAGAACTTCATGACAAGGTGGAGACAGTATCACAGCAGGATAAGGCAAAATCTTGGAATGCTAGTGCCCTTATCAAAGAAATGTGTTATTCAGACAAATCCAGGATAACAACTGCTTATGTAAAGGACTTGCTCCCCAGGAAGACCACTTTAAACCGTTGTTGATGTTTCAAAAAGTTTTGGGTTGATAGGAGCAGCAACTTATGAAATGCAATGAAAACTCTCGAGCCATCATGCTAATTATCCACCCGAAACTAGGTTCTTTCACCAGAACAAATATGGTGCAAGCAAAAGAATATGCACTGCTAAAAGAAGAAACCTACTGCTAGATTGATATATTTAATGAGCCTCCATTTTTATTCCCAATGTAAACGAATTGGGAGAAGGGAGCAATCTTTCATCTTCAACTGCGGTAAGTTAAATGAGTTTGCTTCAGAACACAATATGTACTGCTCCAACAGCCCTAAATTGGAAGTTCCATTTAATTTTTTTTTCTTTAAAACCATCATTTTCTTGAACATTATCTATGTTATCTTATTTACTTAGTTGCCAACTAGTCTTTTTATGTAACTTAAAGAACAAGAAAGACAAACCTCACAGAAAAGGGTCAACTCAGACACTTAAAAAGTATGTAGAAATGGATCGAGATATTTATAACAGGAAAATTGTTAATATTCAACCTTAAGCCGTTCATGTGCTTCACCAACAGTTCTTCCATCTCTCTTCCTCCGCCAACTATGCCCATCCTTACGGAAAAACCTAAGGACCCTCTTGTTGAAAAGGAACAGTGATCCACCTGTTGAGGCAATGATTATGTTAGACCAAAGAAGCATCCATATAAGGTGTCAGGCCCAAGGAAGGGCAAGGTTTTAAGAATTGCACTCAAGAGGTAAAACATAAGATGATTACTTCCTGGTTTTTGAGGAGGCTCATTAGTGATCATTTGGTTCTCATGATTTTGTAGTATGAAGAGTACTTCAGCAGGCTTCAACCAGCGAGATTGAGCTTCTCTAACCAGATCATTTAAATTGTACCCTGAAGTCCAACAAAGTAGCAAACACATATAAAAACAGGCCCTGACAAAAGGTGTGTCTGACATTAAGGCGTGAGCACAAGAAAAGCAAAAAAATGCATTCACAGAAGAAATCTAAACTGTAAAGCGAACTACAAAAGGTGCTGAATATGCCACCACTCATTTCTCAAATATACGACAATTTAACGTGCACAAGCAAGCAAAACACATGCAAACTTCGAACCCAACCAGAACATTGATGGCTTAATATTCATTTTATCAAAACAATCTCAGCATATCCTCCAATCTCAAATGACGAGTTAATGACGACTGTGCAATGCAGATATTTTGTCTCAGACAAGACTTGTTAGCCATGATGACCGTGTAATTCGGTCCAAGGCATAGGCAAAGCTTTACAATTTAACAATACCAACTTCAGCCAGAATATTTCCGTTATCAATTTCGTCTATTCATTTGATTTTGTTTAAGAAAATATATTTGACGCCTGAGCTAACTACATAATTAATTCATAGCAAAATAGAATGCTCAATATTTTTTAAAAAATAAATAAATTAAGAAAAACTACTTCAAGAATAAAACCATAAAATCGAACAAAAAATGTTAAGGTTGAGAGGAAAATAGAAACCGGAAAAATGGAGCTGAAGATATAAAGTGTACCGACTACACAATTGCAACTTAACCTACATAGATGAAGAGGAATCCTGCTGCTGCATATACAAACAAGCAAGTAAATGATGGAGCAAAAGGCGAAAACTAGAACTACAAAATTAGGATTTTTTTAAAAAAAAAATAAAGAAGAAGAAGAAGAAGAAGAAGAGTCTAACCTGATTGTGACATATTTGAAGTCACTGCGTCCAGAAGATAAAGAATTCTACCAAAAAAATGAGAAAGCCGTAGGAATTGCAGAGAAGGCAGTTCATTAGCAAATATTCAGACCTCGTCTTGAATTTCAGCCAACGACCACCGCCAAAGTCCCTGGTCAACTGCTCCCAAGTGACTCGCCAAAGTAGAATCGCCGCGGAAGAGCGAAAGCACGACCCAAATTATGAAGGATCACCCAGATTGTTTTTAATTAAAAATTCCTCTAACCCTCCCTCGGGGGATCAACGCCTCAACGGGAAGGCCAAAAAAGGCAGAGAGAGATTTTATTGGATTAGCTACGAAGCTTGGGGAAGTTGAGCTACTTGGCCAGTGACCGACAACCGGGCGAGCGAGAGGTTTCATTCCACTTATTAGAGACTCCAGTCCATTAGAGACTCCAGTCCAGTGAGTGCTGGAGTGCGAAAGGCGCAGGATTGACAGAGAATAAGAGAACAAAATGAAAATATAGGAGTACTACAACTTAATGCGAAAAAAAAAATCAAAAAAATTAATTAGAAAAAATATATATTTGCATACTACTAGTACGTACTATTTATTTATTTATTTATTTAGGAGCTTGTTTTTTTTTTTTTTGTCAAATATGATAAACCTACACTTATTCTATCTTATTCTGTTTTATAGGAGAACCTAAAAAAATCCAAGGAAAAATCGAAATGAACTAAATCACCTATCAGCCTAAACAAGTGCCCCACGCACCCCTCTAAAATAGGCTTAAAGTGACCTGGACCTAAAGAAGTCCAAAAGAAAATCGAGAGAGAACTGAATCACTTATCAACTAAAATAAGTGTCCTACGCATCCATCTGAAAGACACTTAAAGTGACTTACCACATTTTAGTGACGAATGGTGATAGGTAAAATTTGAACATTAACCGCCCATTCTATCAAGCCTTAAATACTTTGGTGGTGGCCATTGAACTAATGGCTAGCTGTCGTTTGGTTTAGCCATCTAATGACTTTAGAGAGAGAGGAAACTGTTGTCAAAACTCAAAAAAGAGAGAAAATATATAGGACGCGGTTTGAAGTCCGCCAAAAGGGTTGTTGAAGTTAGCGTAGGAGTGGTACGGTCAAAAGCATACCCCGTCGAATTCTTTTTGGTGACTTATGTTATGTGATGTTATTTTCTACGTCCACACCACGGCCACGAGATTAGATTTGAATATAAGATCTTATTTATTGAAAATAATTAGTAGTAGTATAAGTACTTATACTACTATTTTTATCTCATCAGTGATTTTTTTTTTTGTCAACATAGGGATGTTCGGATTAATCCTTATGGGACCCGACTAATTTCCTGCAGGACTCGAATCCTGAACAAGTCAGAAAAGTCGTCATACCCTAAGGAGGGGG
Organism: Coffea eugenioides; assembly: GCF_003713205.1. NCBI lineage: Eukaryota > Viridiplantae > Streptophyta > Magnoliopsida > Gentianales > Rubiaceae > Coffea > Coffea eugenioides. The sequence continues at coordinate 46,011,070 of NC_040045.1, read as the reverse complement.
AGCGTGTCCGCTCGAGCTATCCCATGGGGACAGAAGACTAGCCACTTAAAAATGGTAAGTTTATAGGAGGCAGGGGTTGAACCTCTAACCTCCAGCATCACCACCAAAGAGGTGATGACCACTGGACCAAATGGCCGGCTATCTCATCAGTGAATTGAGAACACAAAACTTTTTTTTTTAAGTAGCCACTGGAGGGCAGATTATTGCTTTCTGTCCAGAGAATAACAAGTTTCCCCTTTGGCGTTGGTGTAATTTACCTAAGACCCAATATATATAATATAATAAAAAGGTATGTAATCAAGCACATGATTGTCAAGGGCAGCTACTGGTTTTGAGTTCTCCTGCGCTGTATTGTAGTCCTAGAGATAAGAATCAAAGCTCATGTGCTTCAAATTCAGTCTGTTTTTCAAACTCTTGACTTCAATCGCATAACATGGTGCGAACACGACTAAGCCCAACCAATAATGGTCAAATACCCAAAATTTTTTTTTTTTTTTTTTTTTTAAGAACACGGAGGCTTTTGAACTCCACTTACTCATCAATTATTTTCCGCACGAGGAAATCGATGAATGCATCTGGCGGAGCGGTAAGGAACAGGACAGCACAGAACAAGTACAGCGCCACTACAATTTGGATACATTCCAGAAACAAGGGATAATTCCAGAAACCTCCCTCAGATTTTTGACACTTTCATTGACCTCCTTTGAGGTTTTAAAAATTACAGCAACCTCCTTTATCAGAAATTTGGATACATTACTTACATAAGATACAGTGAAAGTACTACTTTGCCCTAAGACATTATGCATTATTAAAAAAAAGATTGGGGCACTAAATAAATAAGATTAACTAATTAAACCAAAACAATGATTATTTCATTTCAAATTAGCAACCATAATTACAATAAAAAATGGTATCAATTGCTTTCCTAAGATGGCGCTTTTTTTGTGATTGATATCACTTGACAACAGTTAGAATAGACAATCTTATATAATCTGCACAGATAGATCTTATGAGCAAAGAGAAATAGAAGAATATTCTGATTGACTTATTTTATTGAATCTTATGCTCAGACAAAACTATTTATGCCTTTTGCTGTTGATTTGTTGACTATGACTTGTATGTTTTTTACACCAATACTTTTACTTTTATCTCGTCCACTAAAATAAAAAGATTAATTTTTTATCCAAATTTAGATGCTTATATGAACAATTTAATAGCATTATAGAGTTAGTTGTGTTTTTTATATGTAGCTGCAAATGACAAAAAATTATGGCCATTACAATTTGCACTAGATATGTGCAGAGACCATTGTTGCTTCAAGTTATAGTTGCTACATCTTTTCAAAATTTATGTATATCTCTTGACATTTATTAATTATTTTATTATTTACTAATACAGCTTGAGGACAAATTAGAAAAGGGCATATATAGAAGAAAATTATCATCTCACTCCTCAAAATACTTTTTAATAGTACTTTTTCTGAATTAGATTGATTTGTTACCAAAACTTCAAGTTCAAGGGAGATTAGTATAATTTTTGAAACTCCAGGGGAGATCAGTGAAAGTGCCAGAAGCCTCCCTTTTCTGAAATGTCTTCTAATCCAGGCAGCACAGATCGGATGCGTCGCGAAAGAGTTCCGAGCGTACGTGTTTTGTAAAAAGTCGTTACAGCCCAGACTATTGGGCCCATTGAAGCCGGATACAACCCAGCGAATCCATATCAAGCGATTTCACGTATAGGGCATCAGGAGACAGTAGTGTACTGTAGCCCACTCAATGTCCATCTGTATCCCATGTACAGCTACTACTGCTAAAACTTTTCTCATATTTTTTCCCATATTGTTGATAAAAAAACTTATTAAAATTTAGCATTAAAAAAAAAACAAATCAATGGATGAGGCTAAATCAACATTTTTACTTCCTAAATCCTAACATTGCACAAATTTAAATAGTAACGGTACGAATTAGCAATGCGCCATCAATTCATCAAAGGCGTGGAGTTAACACAACACGTAGGGTGTGTAATTATCTCACTTTGCAAAAGCCAATCTTTCCATCCACTCATCATACTAACTAGTAACTGCACAGGACCAACCAATCTAATAACCCCCGGTTTAACTGCAAGTTGTGAATACTCTACATGGCCACATAAAATAGATTTCTTTACAAATTTACATACTCTACAAGCCAATCTTCCTATTTTTACGTAAATTTGTAGTATAATAGTAGGTGTAACAGGAGTGTTTGGATAGCACTACTATTATCTCAAATAATACTATTTCGCTTGTATCATAAACACATTTTTCAATTCATTTTTTTTATATTTTCAATCACCTTTTTATCTTACATACATCACATCATAAAAAGTACTACAGTAATTATTCCAAATAATACCCTATCCAAACAAACAATTGACCACTGCATCAATCCAAACAAACAATTGACCACTGCATCAAAGCTGCACCAGCTTATCAAAAAAATAATAACAATAATAAAATTAAATCATATTAACTATGGAATTGAAGTGGGCGCCCCACGTGCATGAAAGAAGTGTAAGCGATGGAGAATGGGACGGCTGGAGAGCATCCAAGTAACTTGAGCCACTCCCTTTGGTTTCCTCTCCCATCCAGCCTTATTGCAGCTTTGCTTTGTTTGTTTGCTCTATTTTCTTTTCTTTTTTTTTTTTCCCGTTCCATCCAAACTCCAAGGTGCGCCGTCCTCCCTTCCCTTCTGAGCTCTTTAACACTACCTAAATTGCGGCACCACTGACTGCAACTCATCATCTGATCTAATATAACTATTTCACTTCTCCATTTTCAGCGGCCACTCGATCCTTGCTTCACGAACTCGCAAGTTTCCTAGTACGTCCATCTCCCTCCTGCCTGGCAAAGTGAACAAGAGATGTCAGACTGGGGTCCAATATTTGTGGCAGTGGTACTGTTCGTTCTGTTATCACCGGGGCTGCTATTTCAAATTCCCGGCCACCACAGGTGCGTGGAATTCGGCAATCTTCAGACCAGTGGCGCTGCCATAATGGTGCATTCCCTGCTCTACTTTGCTCTTATTTCTGTCTTCTTACTGGCCATCAAGCTCCATTTGTACCTGGGGTAGAGTCTCAGAGACGACTGTGAAGGCACGAATTTATTTTCTTTTCTTCCTATTTTTTTGTTTAATTTAACCAAAAAAAAAATTTGCGCCTCCACGGTGCGCAAACGTAAAACACAAATGTCAATAGTAATAATGTTATAGTAGTAGTACTTGTATCTGCTGTTTTAAATACTTGGGCTGGGACTTTTCGGTTTTCCCGGCCGGAATCTACTGCAATATGTCTAAGTCGAGAGTTGCGCCTTATCCATTCAACTGCTTGAATCTACTTCAATTGAGTTGCACTGTTCATTTTTTGTTGCTATTTGCACGAACGATCGTGCTCTAGGCGATTGCTTCATCAATTACGAAGATTAGGTGAAATTACACAGTGTATTCGTGGTGAATTGGTGGAGTGGATTTCGCTTATAGGGTGGATCGATTGTGATGTTGAACTCATTGGTTACCAATCAAATTCTAGCTTCTTCATAGATATAGATATATACCTCTGTGTGTGTGTGTGTGAGAGAGAGAGAGAGAGAGAGTGAGATTGTTGAGAAATTGTCTGCACTTTGTACGAGTTTTAGTACTAATAATGGTACAATTCCTTAGTGCATTAGGATGTCAATTTACGAGTTATCAAATATTAATGGTACGATTCCTTAGTGCATTAGGATGTCAATTTACGATGCTAGAGTGTGGAATTAGCTTATCTCAAAATTAAAAGGGTACAAGTAAAAGACCAGAAGAAAGAAACAAAATCCGAAACGCCTTGTTCTTTGGAGTAATTTCAAACAACGAGAGGAGGAAGGTCCATGCAACTAGTAGTATTATAAAACTCTGAAAGTGATTGATGTAATTACCCTTGGAGATCCACTGCAAAGGCATTCAATGACTTGCAAGCATTTATTGGGCCAACAATTTGCGACAATAGTCAACAAATTCATTCCAGGCAGCTGTGCCAATAAATTGTGGAGTTACTGCTTAAAAAGAAATCTCTGTACCAACGCCGAATAACTCGTCTCATGAATGTGGTTGTGAGGTCAAATCATGGCTTGTCTTCTTCCTTTTTCTTTTTTTTTTTCAACCAGCCTAAGATGAAATGCTAGCTGCAATGATGGTTACAGTACAGTTTCGAGAAGGAAGTCTTTCTTTCTATCCAGACCACTCATTTAAAAGAGATGATTATAATACTCCTCCGTCCCACTTTGATAGTCCTGTTTTCCTTTTTCGTCTGTCCCAAATTGTAATCCATTTTTCAATTAAAAAATGTAGTTGTATTTTAATTTTTCTAAAATACTCTTATTGAATGTAAGTTGTTGTTATTATAAACCTATCCCATTTAATGAGAGTTGATTCTTTTTTTACCATCAATTCAAGTTCTCATAAAGTTGTACTCTAATTAATGTGAGGGCATTTTAAGAAAATAGTTACCTAAATTGATTGTTCCAACAAAATTAACTATTTTTTCTTAAACTGTGTGAAAAATGAACTAGGACTATCAAAGTGGGACGGAGAATAATTAGGGTTAATAACAGTGCTTTGTTCCCCTGAACTTAGTGGGTATTCACACTTTGTGCCCTTCAACCTTAAAATATGTACATTTTTACCCCATGAACATTAGTCAAAGTTAGAAATACCAGCAAAAGTGAGTGAAATGATATTATTGTCCTTTTATTTATGAAATTATCTATAACTTAATGTTATTATTTCCTTTCATTATTAAAAAATGTACATCTTCCCTATCATATCAATAATACAACAATCTCTGAAAAAAAAGTTTACATTTATTTTATGTCCTTAAAATTTTTCCTATTGGGTTAATATTCACTTTTTTTAATATGTTTCTTTCAATTTATTATACTTTAAGTCAAACAAAAAAGGATAAATAATATATTGCCAAAATAAGGATAATTACCATATATCTTATTGAAAAAGAGGTAATATTAAACTTGTTTTTTGTTTTAAAAAAAAAAAGTAGTTTTTATTATTTCAGTTTACGCAAACTTTTAACTTAATGCCATTTTCATTTTTTGTTGGTATGCTCATAGTTTAGTATTATTGCTTTTTCTTCTTTAAAAAAAATGAAATTTGATTTTATCTCCATTTTTCTTCTTTAATTTTAAAACTAAGGCATATCAGCCACTTTTAGCGAATTTGATTAAGAATTTAATATTGGAATAATTTGATAAATGAAAATGACAATAATATTAGTATAAAAGTTTAAATAAATTAAAATAATAAGAAATACTTTAAAATTTTAGTTTAGTATTATAACCTTTTTGAAATTTTGGCAATTGTATTCATTTTAGGCATTGTGTTATTGATCCATTTTGTTTGTCTTAAAATCTAATAAATTGAATAAAACATATATAAATGTGAACATTAATCCAACAGAAAAATCAAAGACATAAACTAAATATTAACCATCTTTAACTTTTTTTAGTTTGATATTTCTATGCAGTTGATATGATTGAGATTATGCAAATCTTTAAGCAATGGAAGAAAATGATACTAAAACCCTGATAATGATCTACACGTACAAAGTTTCGGGTCGGGTGTTATCCAAATGCAGCATGCTACTGGTACTGGTAATATTTATCACGTCACTCGCTTTCAGGTCTACTATTTATCACGTCACTCGCTTTCAGGTCTACTAACCCGAAGGTAGCTTTTTTCACCTTTTAAATGGTAATAAAAGATGAGAACTTGTTTTAGTAGAGCTTCAGTTGTTCACACGTTCCGCCATTGCTAAAAGGATCGTGAATTAGTGGTTCGTCTCTTCTCTAGTGTAGGGCCCCATGCGTTTTTCATGAATCATCTACGTCTACTCACTCTCTTTCCCATCAAGAAATTGCATACAAAATATAGTAGATCAGCGTTTTTATTTTACTTGCATCATACATATAAGTTTTAATTAATTTTTATCTCACATTCATTATATCTAGAAAAGTGTTACATTAATTATTTTAAATCAAGCATCCTCTTCTGTATTTTGGTTCTTTACAGAAAATGGTATAGAAATAAAATTGCATTCTATTATGAGAAAGTGTTGGTACTTTTTTTTCGAATACGATAAATTTTATTCTATATATATACCTATTATGTACTAAGGAGAAGGGATGGATTCAAGCGGATCAATGGAAAAGTCGGAAAGAACTGAAGCGCGTTGGTACTTTAAAATTACATAAGATTTTACTAATTCTGTTTTTAATTTGCAAGAAGAACCACATACTGTCTGGAATCATTGGGTTTGTTTGGATAGACGTATTATTTGGAATAATTACTGTAACATTTTTTATGATGTAATGTATGTGAGATAAAAAAATAATTAAAAATATAAAAAATAAATTAAAAAATATATTTATGATGCAAATCAAATATTAAACAAATCCATTATTACTTTCCCATGCAGGGGCGGGGCTGCTCTTTCAAGTAAACTTTCGGCAGCAATTTTTTTGTTTTTTATTAACTCCCCGGTAGCTTAGCTTCCCGACTGAAGCAAACTTGCCTTCGCTTTTAAAAGACCATTAACTTATTACTATTAGTAGTACTCGGTGCTTTTAAGCATGCAGCTCAAGACGAAAAATCAACCCAGTTGCTTCCCTTAGATATACTACTTCCGCGCGAAATTCCAGACAAACACAAAAAAAACCAATAATAATAATAATAACACGTACTACTAACCGTCGCCTAGCAAATCGAATGCTGTGTATCTCATCACCCAAAGCTATGAAAGCCACTTAAAAAAAATTTCAGAAAAGCTATGTTTATGATTTTTTTTTTTTTAAGGACAAAGCTATGAAACTTGGGTAAAACAAAATACTAGTAGTACTTACTATACGGTGCAGCAACTCAAATGACTAATTAATTAATTAATTAAATAAAATGGCGTGGTGCAGCAGCAAGATCCAGATGGATAGCAGGGACAACCCGCCCAATCTTTAAGATACTGCCAGTCTGCCACGTACTAGTAAATGCTTTTGGGTCACAAGGACCGTAACCCCATCCCCATTGCCCGTTTCACTTTGTAACTTTTTTAGTATGCCCCAAATCCACACAGCTTTTCTACTACTACTACTAACTTTATGACAACGATTTTAGCTGTATCCTATTCCTCCCATTCTTGTTATTCCTTTCTTTGCTCACTCCTTCAAGAATCCGCTGCCTTTATTTTTTTCAAGCCTATAAGTAGTACGGTGTAATCAATCTTTCTTAGCTTAGCAAAACTGGTGTGTAGTGATAGTAAAAGAAAGAGGGAGATAGGGAAGGCAGGACTCAGGAGAGAAGAGATCCAGCAGCAGTAGCAAGTTGTGAGAGTAAGATGGCAGATTGGGGGCCGGTGGTAATAGCGGTGGTGCTGTTCGTGCTGTTGAGTCCAGGGCTGTTGATTCAGTTACCGGGGAGATCAAGAGTGGTGGAGTTCGGAAACATGCAGACAAGTGGGCTGTCGATACTGGTTCACACCATCATCTTCTTTGGCCTCATCACCATTTTTCTCATTGCCATTGGGGTTCATATCTACACCGGCTAGACCAAACCACACCAATCCGCCCCCCAGCTAGCTTCTTCTTCTTCTATAAACGTTTTTTCCTATTGCTGTCTCTGTCTGTCCACAGATATCTTGATTTCTTAATTTCTTCTTGTTTGCTGGTGTAGTTTGACTGGGTTGAGCCCCTGAAGCTGCACGGGATTTTATCGTGTTCTCATTGGGGAGGGGGCCACTGTGTGGTTGGTCTGCTTTAATTTGCTTTCGTTCAGTAATCGGTGTTGTTTTGGGCTTTTCAAGTGCATTTCAATAGATAGTTTTTGCAATCTATATACTGCTGCCGTGCTACGTTACTAGTATCAAAAAAGCAGCTGCTACTTCAAAGTTCTTGCATCTTTTAATTGTACTTACAAATTTGTGCACGCATTCTGCGATCTCTTAACCACCACCACATTGATTAATTTCTGTCTTGAAACTCGTTTACGAAAATGGATGAGCGATTTGAGATTTGCCGTTCCCTTGACCCGACCCATCTTCAATCAAATAATTTTTGGTGTTATCTGAGCCCTTTCACTAAAGTGATAGTCTAGTTGCTTAATTGCTAGAGGATTAGCCCGCAATCTACCACCAAAACGTAAACAATTCGTATTCATTACTACCGTTGCCTCGAGAAGACTTTAGGATGCGATTCTTCCACCAAATTCAACAAATGCATAGACGAATCCAGCGCACCAGGCTGCTTTGAATCCATGCCAACACAAGTCATCAATCCTCCTTAAGTAGGACTCGGATTTTTTTCACTTCTTGCATCTGGTGTTTTCTTTTGTCACAAGGCAAGACATCTGGGGTTTTCTTGCATCTGGTGTTGAAACCCAGACATGTCTATCCTGGTCCTTGTTTAGATTGCGATTTTTCGTCGAAAAATTACATCATTTTTCGTGATCTCGAAAAATTACATCGTTTTTCGTGATCATATTTTTTAATTATCTTTTTTCCTCACATACATCAAATCGCTGCAGTACTTTTTTCATAAAAAATCATGAAAAATGCAATCCAAACACAACCCTAATTATCGACTTGTACTTCTGGTACCCAAAAAGAAATGGTACACATTCAACAGCTAACAATTCATGCCTATTACTTGCTCTCTGTTTCCAAATGAAAGGATGCGCGACAGAGAGTATATATTCAAAGGCACAAAAAGCCATATCATCGTAACATAACGTGGTGCAGAGATGTGTTAAAACTGTAGAAAGAAATTGGTTTCTCCTATTTCTTTGTTTTGACTTTTGAGTAGTAATAATAAGGCTCCCCCTGCCCTATATATGCTTCTTCGATTACTTGTACAGCGCGCCCTTTCCGGTCTTTAATGCAGAGGCCATATAAAAAATAATAGACCCAAGAGAGAGAGGTACCCAAAAGACTGGGCACTGTTCCTAAAAGTTTAAATCAAAGCCAGCTCCAAGCTTCCATATGCTAATACTACAGAGACCAGCAGCCAGCCATAAGAAAAATCACGCCGCTCAATCTTGCCGAGCATCTCCCAACTAATCTAAACTGCTTCACAAGAGCATCCAGGCTGCAGCAGAGATAGAACAGGGGAATTTTATTCAGCAAGTCTTCGATGCAGTGATTTCAGACCATTTTACCATTTATTTACCAGAGAGAAAACAGAGGACAACTATCATCTCATATGACAAAGGAGAACCATAACCATATAAGAAAATGAAAAACCATCACTTCAGACGCTCGGCTTTAACTGCAGTTGTTACCCCATACTCGGCTTTAACTTTTCATGAATTAACCAATTTTTATGCCTAGACTAAATCTAACAAAAAGCCAGATCAGATCAGGAAAGCATGTGCTATGGCACAGAGTACCAGGTAAAATATGGTTTTACTCAATGGAAAAAGCCACTATTACTATTACTTCATCAAAAAAAAAAAAAAGCAATGAAAAAGGAGCAGCTTTCATGACACACTACTATCTTTCAAGTCCTAGAAAACAAATCGATATAACTCAAACAGTACTGGACTATTAGAGAATTTCCATTGCGAGTTATCTTTAACACCACTAGAATGGCCAAGAAATGTTGGTAGAATGAAGTCAACTTGAAATTATACCACATATGGGGTCCCGACTCCCGAGTAAAATTTAGACTGCGGTTCTCCTCAAATTCACGACACAACTTAAACGTGGAACAAATGATGTCAGGGCCACTTCCACAGTGTAAATCACTCTCAAGAAAAAAAAAGTTCAAATCAGTTAAAGGAAGTAGTTATATATCGTTTTGAAAAAAAAAAAAAGTCAAAGGAAGTAGTTATCCGGTGAATGCAAGGACCATAAAAGATCTCAAACATTTCTTTAGTAATCACATCAGTGACGTGTGGGAGAGACACAAAAGGACAGGTCTACTGCATGCACAATACTACACTTTGTAAAGCCTTCGCTAAAGTGTGACTGAAAATGAGACTGAAAGGCCACAAGATTAGAGTAATCATACATGTTAAGTAAAACACACCGAACGTCTGGGCACAAATAATTCACTGCTGTTGTTCGGTAAATACACACACACAAGCACAGAACAACAGTAAGATCTGTCCTTAATACACCCTCACCGTCCATGCAACTGCATACACCCAAAAATGTTGGCACGCATTGCATCAGTTGTAAACCAAAATTCGCTTTTGCAAGTTTTACCAGAAAGTGCCATTCCAAAGGAGAAGGAGCTTGAGAAATAATCACAATTGAGTGTGGTGGTAATTTGCATTTTACCATACAATACAACAATCTAAGATACACAGCGGCATCTTGAAGTTGGCAGGAAGAGCACATCCATTAAGATGGACAACGAATGCGAAGTCCTTACTTCACTCCAGAGATTGTGAATGGACTAACAAAATTCATAACAGGTAAAAACAAGCCGTCGCACCTATAATTAAACAACCCCAAACTCTTGTTTCTGGCAACTAATACATCACAAGGATACTTTGTTAAGAAAGTGCTAATTAGCCAATTATAACCAGAAAAAGACAATAATCTTGATAAATTAAAGACAAGAACGACATATCTGGCTAAGCAAGTTTCATTTCACAATCTACAGTGTCATTAAAATTCCACCCCCCACAACTAGCACAATCATGAGATCAGGCTTCCAGTAAGTCAGAACCACGCATCAATTTACCCAGTTAAGAAGCAGAATCGTTTACGTTTATCGTTAAAGAAAAAGAATATAATACTCTCTCCGTCCTATTGAAATGGGACGGCGCCATATTTTTCTTTAGAAAGTTTTAAAATGTTTGTTATCCTACTAAAGTTTAGAGCCAAAGTTACTTTAATCTCTTTTTCTAATATTATCCCACTTTAATATGCATTGCATACCTACTAAATTCAGATTTGGAGGACGATTTTGAAAACAAATCCACTAACCTCGCCATCAAGGTGCATGCGACAAACAATTTAATTTGGGTGGAGGGAGAACTAGTTAAGCCAAAAAAAAAAAAAAAGCTAAAAACGTGAAGTGAAACGAAGAATCTTACAATTACAATCCTTTCTGGGAGATGGCGGGCCGGAGCTGTGACAAAGAATCGCCCGTCCCAGCATAGACAAGCTTGAAACCAACCCAACTGCATAAAAGACCATCACCAATCCGATCACCCAAGGCATCAAAAGGAACCCAATAAAGAAAGTCACCGATCCACACAGCATCAGCGCCAGAGATATCCCCAAAAGCAAAGAAGCAAACCCGGCCGGTGTAATCTGTTGCATACCCGTCTGCCTTCTCCTCACCGCCAACCCAGTTGCAGACGAGGAAGATTCATCCGACGGGACACTGTCAGACTCGTCGGAAAACTCAATCGGAGTCGGTGGAGATCGTAAAATGTTCATAATCATAGCTGACAGCTCGTAAAACACCTTCGACTGCTGATCTTGTTGTCTCCCCATCGTGTTTCTTCAATTTCCTTTTACAAATATATTTTTGAAAAATTCGCAAAATGCCAATTCCAACCCGGAACTATAAGAAAAGGAAAAGCTTGATTCCTGGAGCGATCAAATGGAAAAGAAGCCTCAAAAATTCAATTTGTGGAAATCGAGGCGAATGGATAAAGTTTTGAGGGGGGATTTTAGTTACGTTTATCCGTTTAATGGATTTTAAACGTTACCAAGTTTTAAACCTTATCGGAGAATGGTGCTTCCGTAATGTTAAATACAACTACTGCTAAATTAGTAGTAATTACTAGTACTGAATTTTATATCGTGTTGGACTTAAAAAAGAGCTTTCAGAGGGACAAAAACTGCAAATGGCACAAAGGAATTTTATCGTGTTAGACTTAAGACAACAAAGGGGTTTTTTTTTTTTTTGGAAGGAATGTGTGCTGTTTCAATGCCGTATGGTAGTGGAATGGGCTGCTAGTCCAGTATATATCTACATACGGATAATTGAGGAAATTTTATGCATTTGTGTTTATTCTACTTTGCAACCCTAAAGTTCTTTTATTGTAAATTTGCATAGAGTTTCATTTGGATGTCTCTTCTCCCGTAAAAATTTGTACCGCAATTTGCCCTCTTTTTTTTTTTTTGGTAAGAAAGACTACATTCAAAATAACATTTAACAGAGGTTTACAAACCGAATTTGCCCTCATTGTTAGTGAGTCGAGAGTCGGGAGTTATCGTATAAGTAGAATGTCAAGTTAGTATCTCCTATTTGAGAAACACCAAATTATTGAAATGCGATAGCTAATTTTATCATGTAAAGTTAATTCAAATACAGATACAATATGGAATGGTCATGTCTGTTGTTAGAATTAATCGCTCAAATTATGACATAAAACATCTTTAAAATTGAGAGGATTGATACATTTTGATAAGTAAAGGTTCTAAAGTATGGTTGTCAATAATTGTATAATAATTTATCCATAAATCTTTATTCCACTAGTTTTATCCTTGTTACGTATATTTTAACGTTATACCAGTATTAGCCGAGCTCAAATTCACTTAGAAATAGCTTTTTGGTGTTTAAACTCTAATTGGGATGCACATCATCTTAACCTAGATTGTCAAGTCTTAGGTACAAAGTAAAATATGTCAAGCTTGAAGGGTGCAAATGAAAAGAATCCCTTTTTTGAACGATTGCATTAAAACGATGTCGAGTGTCCGAGAAAATAGCTAGAGATGCTTTATCAGGAAGGGATGTAGTTGAGTATGGGAGAGGATAAAAGGATCCTGTTGGATCGGTGCAACGAGGTAAGGGTGACACGTCACGTTCTATGAGCGCTTAATGTACACGCGCAATTATTGGAGTTGTTGATCTATTCTGATTGATGCGGAGTATCTGATTCGAGGAGGTAGCGATGACGTGGGGGCTTTATCTTCTTAAGACTGCGAAGGCGAGTCCACATATTGTTTGACTGCAGAGGTGGAGGCGCGTGCAGGGGATTGTTGACGGTGGACTAACGTGGCACGGCGGGCGTTGGTTGGAATGGAATGGTTTAGCAGTGGAGTTGACAACCACGTGCCCCTGAGTTTGGCTTTTTATCAAATTTTTTGCTGACTGATTTGTTATATTACCTTCGTGTTATCCAGAGTAAAGGTCAAAAAGGAGAGAAATAACAAATAGTAGCTTTTTAATTTTTTTCCCAAATTTTTTTCCCAAATTTTTTTTACCGCTGCTGCTGCTGCTATCATAACCATATAAGAGTTGAGCAAATCTTCACATAGGATAAAGCCAACAGCCTCTTGGACTGGCTGGCTGGTCATCACTAACACTTTCAAATGTTTGTGGGGGTAAAAAAATAAGGGCACAATTCTTATCTTTCATTGTATACTTATCATTTAATTATGATTGTTATATTTAAATGAATTTTTTAGATAAAATTTCATCAGCGCTCTAAATTAGATTAGAGTAAATTATAAAATATTAACATTACGATAAAAAAAAAAAAGACAAAGAAAAACTTCACATGGGATAGGGTGTAACATACTCTATGTGGCTAGACGTAGTAGCTTAGGGACTCCCATCACAATCCCGTCGACTGACCCCAAGGGCAGCATCACCAAAGCCAGAGGAGGATGGTTTGATATTTTCTGGCCTGATTGCATGCTCTTTTTTTATTTTTATTTTTTTGAAGGAAATGATTACACACTCTTACAAAAGCCTCAGCAACAAATAGCTCATCAGTAATCCGCACATTTATCATCATCTCATATCCAAGTCTTTATCGCATACGTATGCATGCATGAATTATGGAGGTGGGGCTTTTGTTTCCTCGGCCCCTTCTTAATCACCTGCCATGACCTAGACTTGTTTGCAGTCCATAGAAAATAGATTAGCGCCCATGGCTCTGCTGCAACCACTCTTGCTGGCTATCACCAATAGGGATGTAATCGAGCCAAGTCAAGCTCGAGTATTGCTATACTCGAGCTCGACTCGACTCATATATACCTAAGCTCGAGCTCGACTCGAGCTCGACCGAGTACAAAAAATCGATACTTGAATATTGACTCGAGGAACTCGCTTTAAACTCGAGACTTGATTCGATAAGACTCGACCTTTAGTCAAGTCTTATCAAGTCGAGCCTAATAAAGCTTTTTGACTCGACTCGACTCGACCAATCTTCCCTTTTTTAGACATTTTTTCTTTTTAGGTCTTTTTACAATTATGTTATTACTTTTTTGCCATTATGAAATTTTATTATAAAGAAAAGTTTATTGTAAATTCTGTAAAACTTATACCCATAATGGTCAATTTATAATTATAATACATATATATTATTTAAATTATAAATATATTATTTAAATACCTCTGGCTCGACGAGTAGCTTGACAAGTCTCGAGCCTCAAACTATTGGCTCGAAACTCGACTCGAATGACAATCGAGTAGCTCGAGACTCGGTTGACCGAGCTACTCGCGAGCTACTCGATTATGGCTCGGCTCGCTTACATCCCTAATCACCAAGTACTAATTACCAACACTTTAGATAGAAAGCCACCGAACCAGCAAACCCCAGTGACCACTTAGAATTAGTACCGACTGTAAAATGTTTACCGAGCTGGACAATTACGGCTGAGGTTTAGTGTAATTGTGTTCAAATGTTTGGTGATCTTTTAGACAGGAAAGACGGATGCAGGAAAGGAAGCATAAATTAAAACGAATTTTATACGATCGAGTAACAAATTAATAGTTGCATAATCAACCAACACGAGCATAGGTATCAGCAGTAATCTGGTGGTTTCAGCTTTCTCTCCCTTTTTAAGGCGCATACCATATTATTTTGTTCCATCTTAAATTCATTTTCGGTTTTAGTTTAGCTGTAACTTCTTATTTTTCGGCTAATCCCAAGTTAACCACAAACCAAAGTCGAATAAAAAAACTTTTGAAACCATGCATGAACCCTTTACTTTGTGGTGTTCTCACTTTATTTGATCGCGACACATGATGTCGGCAGTTTCAGCCAAAATGATCATAGTTGGTTGCTAAGTCGCTCTCCGTAGAATCTTCAACGGGGAATTGAATGGACGGTTTTGGATACAAAATTATTTCAAATTCTTGGTGTGCTTAAATTGACTTTATTCGTAAAAAATTATTTTCTTGCACTACAAATAAGTTATTTAATTACCTTTTTAATTTTTTAACTATTTTTTATCACACATGCGTTATATCATAAAAAAAAAGTATTATCATAATTATTTTAAATAATATTTTAAATAAAATTCCAGAATTTCCTGTCCTGTTTGTGTATTTTACCCACAGTCAAGCCTTTTATGCTGTTCCAAGTTACTTCCACGGTTTTCAAAGTCAAGAAATGAAGTGGGCATGTCTCGGGATGTTTTCTAAGTTGTTCTTGTCGTGACAAAGACCTCCTTAAAAATTGAGTCGGTTTATTTATCATTTTATCTCATACTTCCTTACTGCTTACGCCAATTTTCATCTTACTCAGACTTGTTGCTTGATGACTTTTCTCACCAAAAAGAAGAGGGAAAAAAAAAAAAAAACTTGTTAATGGAGCGAGACAAGATTAACAGGGTGGGAATAAAGTACACGTGAAGAAGAAGAAGAAGAAGAAATTAAGAAGAGTTGTTACCTACTACGACGAAATCAATATACACTGAAATGCTCTCTAATTTTTATTTTTTGTTTTTCGAGCAGAATGCTCTTAAAGTTTAGTCATCCCTTTTTATGTATTGCCTTTTCTCATCCGTGAATTTGAAAGTTAGCAAGCACTTGAGTAGATCCGATATATGTAAATTATGTGGTCACACCATTTCATCAACTCACGAACTCAAGGTGTAACAAAATTTAGATCACATGATATAATATCCGGTTCACCTAAATTTTTGAAGGTTAACTTGTTATTGACTAGAGATTCAAGGGATAGCTTTAGGGGGCTTTCTTGAGGTTTCTGACACCTCAGCCCCGATGAAATGATCGAATTAGCCTTAAAGCTTACAAGATATCTTATGTGGGCTTAATGAATTAGACCACTAGTTAATCGAATTAATGGAAATAAACACAATTTAGAACTGCAAAAAAAAAAAATCTAACTTGCCATGAGATTTGTGATAATGTCACTTAGCACTTTTTAATTTTGAAAAATATCACTTGATTTCCCTATTTTTAACATTTTATAATATTACCAACCAATTTCAAAATATATTGTTAACAAAATTATTGGTGGTTAGAGAATATATTTTCATTCCAATATTGTTAGTTTCTTGTAAAGCATTTTAGATTCATAACAAATCTAGTTTATCTATTATTTTTTGAAAATTTAGCCTATATGAATTTTTAATTAGGAATTACAAGGTGTTAAAAAGATTGATATACCAATTGATAATTTTCCCACCAATTTAATTAGCCTATACAAGAAATATAATAAAATTTTGATATTCTAAATAATTTAGAAAACCATGAAAATTATCCGAGAATTTTACAATGAAGAAAATAAAATTTTGTGTGCTAAAAACACCTCAAATAAGTTTCTAAATATATAGTTAAGAGAGTACATATGTTTCAAGTTTTCAAGCCATAGATTTAGACAACACCTAAATCCCTAAATTCATCCACAAGCAATTTTTGAATAAAAAATAATAATTTTTGTCTTTAACAAAATCTCAAATGAGTTTGTAAACATAAACCTTTTGCCTTTTGTCCTTTTTTCCCCTAGTTTTCAAGCCATCAATTTAAACACAAAATTTTGCAATTTTTAAAAAATTCTACAAATTTTAAAAAACTCCTGAAATTGATCGAAAACATTTCACAATAAAGAAATGATCTTTTCTTTTGGGCTGAAAAGACTTTGAATACATTCTTAAAACTTTTTTTTTAATGCTAAAATACCTATTGTTATATTGTGTCCACTAAAATTACACATTTGTATAGTTTGTCTTTATTTTCAATATCTTATTACATGCTTTTAATTTTGATAAAAAAAAAGAAGATTAAAACAGCAAAGGGCACTTGTGAAATGAAAACATCTTCTTGTCTATCTAAAAATGAGTTTTAAAATTATTTTAAAATAGGCTGACAATGTGATAAAAAGTTAAAAGTAGGGGAGACAAGTAATAATCTTTAAATTTAAAAGGTACTAAGTGAAAACTGTTACAACTCTCGAGGACGGTTTATGAAATTATTCCTTATTCAATGGAAAATTTTTGAGTCTGAGCCTGATTCGATGTATGAATTAGTATAATCTTTATTCACCTCCAAATGAAAGTGACATACATTTGTATGTAAAGTGTTCTTACATTAGTAAGGCATTAAAATTCTTTATTTACAGTAGTACTGGGTTTGTTTGGATTGCGATTTATTTAGCAAAATATATTTGTTTATATTATCATTATAATTTTTAACATATTTTTTTATCTTTTAAATTATCTTTTTATCTCACATACATCACATCATAAAAAGTGCTACAGTAAAAATATCTCTAATAATTCACAATCCAAAAAGTGTTTATGTATCCCGATCAGCGAAGCGCTATGGTACGTAATAAAATGTTCCATTTTCGGGTCCCCATTTTGGGTTCCAAACGTCTCCAACTCAGAAAACAAACTATACTGCTAGTGTCATGATTTGTAACAAGTCATCCACGATTGCACACAGGTGGAAGTAGAGTTGTGGAGTAGCATATGGGAAAGCTGCGTTATAGCTTATAGGTTGTGGAATTTGATAGGACATCACTCCTGCAAGCAAAAGCGCTGTCTAAGTATGAACCACAAATTTAGCGGTGCAGCAGCTGCGTTTACTGAGCCAATCACAAGCACAAACAAAAGCAGGGGCTCGTGGAGGGTACCGGATACAGATGCCACCTGTCCCTCTCTCTTTGCTTGTTTGTGGACAGTCAGTCGGGTAAGAATTATCGTTTGGAATGCTATTTTTAAGAATTTCTGTAGAAAAATATATTATATTAATTTGGCATATATAAAATAAAAATAATTAAAAGCGTAAAAGTTTTCCATCAGAAAAATAATCTCTAAGTATGTGTCTGTGTAAGTTGGGGACATGACTTGACTTGACCCGCAATTATTACCGAACTCCAAATGATTTAGGATTCATTTGAATTAACTATTTTTTTTTGATATTTTTGAACTATTTTACTGTAACAATACATATAAAAAACTTTTTAATATAAATATTTTTATGATATTT
This sequence comes from Coffea eugenioides, assembly GCF_003713205.1. Classification (NCBI taxonomy): domain Eukaryota; kingdom Viridiplantae; phylum Streptophyta; class Magnoliopsida; order Gentianales; family Rubiaceae; genus Coffea; species Coffea eugenioides. The sequence continues at coordinate 45,992,850 of NC_040045.1, read as the reverse complement.
TTTTATGTGCTTTTGAAATATTTTTAAAACTTACAAATTTTATGATTTTTTTTAAAAATTACCACTACCATCCCCTCATTTCTTCCTCCTCATCCCATTTTTTCTTCCCTTTCCCCGCCATTCCTCACAGCTCCTTTCTCCTCCCGAATCTGGTTGAGATCAGATCGAGATCTCTGATCACGACATCTAGGCCAAATCATAGTCTATGGTCGAGGCTAGATTTGGGAAGGAAGGAGAGGGGTGGGACGTGGTGAGAAAGAGGAGGGGAAGGGGAAGGTAGGAGGGGAGGAGGAAGAGTGAGGGAAAGGAAATAGGAGAAAAGAGGGGATGGTGGCGATGGTTAGGGATGCAAACGAGCCGAACTCGAGTCGAGCATTGGCTAATCGAGCCGAGCTTGAGTTAATTTTATGAAGCTCGAACTCGAGCTCGAGCTCGACGAGTTCAAAATATCAAGCTCGAACTCGAGCTTTAAAAAATAAAAATAATAATAATAATTATTTTATTTTTAAAAAATAAAAAATAATTTTTTTTAAAAAATGAATAAAACAATAATTTTTTTAATAAATAATAAAATATTAGGAATATATATGTAATTTTACTATTAAAATAAAAAATAAAAAATATATATATAATTGAGCTCGCGAGCGGCGAGTTTAATGTTTTTGAACTCGAGCTCGAGCTCGAGATCGACTTAATTAGCTCGAGCTCGATTCGAGCTCGATATTGACGGGCTCGAGTCGAGCTCGTATTCGAGCCGCTCGATTCGCGAAACACCCCTAGCGATGGTGAATAGGGATGGCGGTGGTGAGTGGCAGTGATAGACGGAAGAAGAAAATAGTGTAAATTTTATTTTTTATATATTTAGAGTTGTTTTTTATATATATTGTATAGACATATTATTAAAGTTATTTTTGATTGCATATTGGTATAACATTATATATGAGAAACATGTTTTTTAAAAAATGAAAATGGAGCCTTAAACTTTTGATAACACCCAAAAAAAAAAGAAAAAGAAAAAGAAAAAGGAAAACGAGCTGGCTGGTGCGCCTTCTGATCTATACGTCACTTCTTTCATTTCCCAACACCTAAAACCTAAAAAAAATTGCAGTAAAGGGTACGGGTAAACAGACTCATGAGAAAAAGCTGAGGGTTAAACACTCACTAACTCTTTTTGGCCTCCAAAAAAGTTTGAAAGGTGACTCTGTGCTACGTTGTCCAATGTCCACTGCCCAGCAAGCACATTACACCTATATCCGTCCTCTCTTTCTTAATTATAGTCCCTTGTACACTGCTACTATGAATATTATTATTTTTAAAGTTAGTTTTTCTAATGCTCGAGGTCAAACTCAATCCACGGCTTTAGGCAGGCTCCTCGTATTATAAATTAGCAGCGCTGCTATAAACTACTAGTCCAAAGAAAAGCGTAAATGTGGCGCGCCACCACCAAGTCTATGGAACAATAAAGCATCAATGATCAATGGAGTCGAGAGGCAAAGGCAACCGGTTTTACCGGCCAATGGCTGCTTCCTATCTTTCTGCAGTCAAATGGCAATGGGCGGCCGGAGCGCTGTGGAACATCCAACCTCTCTCTATCCGTATATTATTTTATAATTTAAAAGCTGTAAGTTTGTTCCACTGCCGCCATTTGTAACCGACTCTATCCTTTATTTGGACGCTGCCGATCGGCTTCATGTATGCGTCTAACGTAGTATTTTCCATTCCTCCTCCTTTTCCTTTTTTTGCCTTTTTTTTCTGCGTGAATTTTCATCCATTTCTGTATTTTCGCTAATGTTGTAGCATTATAATCCCATCCAAAAAAAAAAAACGCAAGTATATACACTGCATAGACTTCTTCTTTTTTTTTTTTTTTAACTTTTCTACCAACCTTGGATGATACACTTCTGATTTCAATTCTTTTAAGATACTTGCAAGGTTATATATTTGCCGGGTGGTCGCCGCTTCCTCTTGTTGCCTCTGTGGCCATCCCCAGCGGTGAGGCGGAGTAAGGAACGATGCTCGACAATGCAAGATATAGGGAGAAGCAAGATAATGATCGTTATTATTTTTTTCCTTTTGTTGGCTAAGAATAAATATGATTTTACGACTTTGTCAGCATTCTTGCTCATACAAATTTTCTTTCAAGCATGCCAAACCCCCCCCCCCCCCCCCCAAAAACACCAACCAAAAAAAAAAAGCCCTCATTTTGTTAGTGTCCGTGGCATTAAGTTGCAAATCCTCTGTTGCCATAGAATGGCTACGCTGCCTATTCTCAAGTCTTCCGTTTCCGGATTCGACTTGGAGAGGCTCAAGTACCTGGCTCGGCCGAAGTGGCCCTAGTCATGGTCATCAACCAAATTCACCATGCACCATATTTCAGTCTTTCCTTTTCTTCCTGTCTTTTCGCCAAATCAGAGTGTCTCCTTTGTGTCAATGATTTGCTAAATCTCAAGATATATGTTCTTCGTTGTTCCACAGCTCATATAACCTGCATATGATTCAGATTCTTTCCTTTCTGGGACGTTTACCTCTGATTCCTGTTGTACCACATAACTGAATATGTTTTCTGAGGTTCGAATTGCATAGCTGGCATTACATGGTCCACCGAAATTATGAAGATCGGTCCCTCCAATGATTTAGTTTCCTGTCTAGCATCCCATGTTCCTCCATCCTAAACCATTATGAATTCCATTCTTTTTCTGATATGATCACTCTCCCATTCCCATAACTCCTGATGCATGAAATATATATATATGTATATATATATTTTTTGGGTTTTTTTTCCTTGTGTTTGGGGGGGGGGGGGGGTTGTGGTTCGGTTAAAGCCGGTTTCCAGCTTGCTTGGTCCTTTCAACAGAACCCAATACTTCTATCTTCTTCAGTCCTTCCTCGACTGAAGTCAGTTCAAAAGACCGCAAGAGTACTTATGTGTATATTATTTATTAGGCTGCACTTGAGTAGCAGGGCAAGCACATTACAATTGTCTCGTATGGACAATGCTGCCATAACAAATTAGAAAAACGATTAGAAAAAGAAATGGTCACCCCATTTCCTTTTACCTTCTGCTAGAACTGGTTTCTCAATAACCAGCTTCGTTCCTTGTATTGGGAGTCGTCACTTGTTAGTGATAGTCTGATACTGAGCATAGTGTTGTGCAAAAACGTACTGGCAATGTAATTACATTACCAAATTTGTCTGTATGCCATTGAGGTGGTACAAGCAGTTTTAAGTATTTTTTAGTTAGAATACTCACCAATGACCAACTTGCAGGCAACCTGCTTTGCTTTAAGATTCATTCTCTTTTGCTTAATCAGAAACCTGGGTTAGCATGTGACAGAACAATGCAAGTGGAGAACGTACCCCACTTCAATCTCATGTTATGAAGCGGAGTGATGTCAGACGCAAAACCAAGTTATAAAAAGTTGCTTATGAAGAGTTGTATAGTAGGATCACATTGCCTTAACGGGTATATTTTCCCTTGGAGCACTCAGAAAGGCACAAACTGGCTTGTCTCACTATCTTCTACTCTTAAAGTAGTTCAAGCATAGCCTGTCGCTGCCCAGAAATCATTCCAACGTGTGTAAGGTCCCCAAATTCAAGGATCAAGTCATTCCTCTTCTCATTGGATGTACCTGCAGCTACCTGTAAGTTGTTTGCAATTTGCAAATAAAGTCATGAGTAAATGTCTATAAGAGCCATTTCTTTATAGTTTTAACAAGAAAATCTGTTACCTTATTTTGCAGAAGTTTGTTTTCTTCCCTCAGCATCTTTTCCTGCAGGTAGAGATGTGGAGGTAAGTAGGTTGACTGATTTTTAATATGCTATTATAATTGCAGTCAACTGTCTGTGTCCTTGAGTCCTCCACAAATTCCGTTGTGATGAAACTAGGCTATAATGGATAAATTGATTCAAGCTACTTATATAGTTATTGTTGCAAGTCCACAGAACATTCAAATGCTAGTACTATATATAGTTGTAGAGAAGAATTTCAGTGTTGCAAGAACTTTATTTCTAAGTCTAATCATACATCAGAAGATGCGTAGCAGATATATCTGTTAGGAACCTCTATATCTAAATACACGATAAATATAATATCAACCGCAGATCCAGCCCAGTGGAAAATTTTCCTTGACATGATGTTGATTGACATATAACTGTATCGGAGAAAGATAATCTTTCTCGTTTCATAGAATTTGATGAGGATTGAGAATATGCTATCTACTTTTGAGGGCATATATTCTTTATACACAAATTTCAGTAGTAAAAATGGAAATAGGAAAAATGTTTCTAAAAAAGTGTAAGGCTGCAGATTGCTTTGACATACCACTTCACTTAGACTGGTTATTGATTCCATCAGTAATCGTGTCTGCACGAAAATATCACATGAGGTAAAGTAATAAGAAACCCGAAATCATGAAAACCAGAAGTTGTTAAGAAACAAAAGATGAGAGTTACGGAATCAACAGAAGTGTGCTTGAATAGGGGAGGAACATTGAAAATTTGTCAGTCTCCTCCCAAATGATACATGGCTTATTCATCCTCTTGCAGAACTTTCACCATCTTACTTTTCTGGGCCTCTTTCTTTTTCCCGCTCTCTGTTAGTTGTTTGACTGCTTCTCATGTATGTTATAGTTACACCATTATATTCAAAAGTCTGATCTCATTTTAGATAACTAGTTTGTTAATTGTACAGTAAAGATAGAGGCAAGCTGATTAACAATTCATGCACTCGAAGATTCCAATCTACTGATCTCAGGAAAGATGCAAGACATGGTACTGTACCCAGATAGAGAAAATTGCTTTGTGGGCCTAATTTTTGGAAACAACAATAACCTTATAATTCTCATCAACCCACACTTGTCCAACCATCTACACATTAGCATGTCTAGTAAACCAGTTTAGGAATATTAACCTTGATGTAGCTGTCATTCTAGCTCTTTTCGCGCCATAACTATCATTAGTGTCACAACAAATATGGAACAAAGTACATTATTTTACTATGATGCGAAGAACCTTTTATTTCTTATTTGGTCATTTACCTTTTTAAGGATAAGGATGTCCCAAGACACCTTTATTCTACTAAAAGTCAAAGAAGAAATCTTTCTGCTATTAAAGTCAAAGATAGTAATTACCACATCTCATAGTGACTTTTTCTAGTTATGCAGGCTTAATCTCGAAATACTTCAATGTGCTAAATACAATTATACAAAGTAGCCATGTTAACTAATCATAAAAATTAGAGACACGGATCTATGAAATCCTTTTACTGAAACTATGTAACAGTGGAAGTGGAAACACAGATATGAAATCCTTTTACTGAAAATATCTGACAGTCGAAGTGGCAACACCAATACAAAGAATTATTCTCTCTACTGTCAGATTGCAGATTTGCACGAGTTCTTTCAATAAATAGCTTACACAGTTACACCTATTTTGAGAAAACTGGAGAAAAACATACCTTCCTAGATCTTGTTTGAATGAGTGCATCTTCAAGTTGTTCTTCCAATTGCACTAGTTCACTCAGGTTAAGGTGGTCAACATCTGGCTCCTCTAGATCCCTGTTGGAAAACAGAGACAACATTAGATTCTATAGTTGTCGAAGGAGATGAGGTATTATGTCAGTGCCTTTCAACTTTTTCCAGCAGCTTTCTGATTGTCACGACATTTCTGCCTTCAGGGTTACGTTTCTGAAACAGAAATGGAAATACTAGTAAATCAACTAGCATAAAAATATGTCCACCCAAGCAGAAACTAGACTATTCGGTAACACAAAGATGGAATTATATAAAGCAATCAGCATATGATCCGGAGGCTTCTACATTCCAAAACATTATGCTAAAAAACACACTTAAGCTTGGCAAATACTTAGACTCCTGATTGACATTAGTGATTTAGTGGGCGGTTGAGTGAAACAAATCCTTGCAGCTTATCTGTCCTACAATTGTAGGTAATAACTGAGATAACTGCAATGTATGTTTAGTGCTTGTAATTTCTTCTCCAATGTTATTAGGAGATTTAGATAGTGAAACATGCTCTATAAGCAGTTCAATGCTGTTTTAGATAGTGACATACGAGCCATAAGCGGTTCAATGCTAAATCCAAGTAGTCGAATGCTAAGATGTCATCATTTCATCACTTCCAATAACTCCTTTTACTTGCTCTAACCTCAATAAGCTACAAACTTACTGTTACCCTGCACCAGTGGTTGACAGGTCCAAAACAAGCCAACATTATGCTGCAAGTATTTTAAGCTCCATAAAGCACATCACAAACTTACCTCTACGCCGCTAATTCTTGCAGACCCGTCTTCTGCTTCTGCGTAGTTGCGATATCGTTGTAGGATCTTGGCCAAACTGAAAATAACAGCAACTTAGACATAGTAATTGAAGTGTTAAGAGTGTATATGAGTTTATATATGAGTAGCTGTTTCTGCTCCAAAGACAACGAAGATACATGACCGAGGTACAATAGCAAGTGACTGAAGCCTAGTCCCTCATTTATAGAGAAATGCTGTTTAGTAATGCTCTATGTTGGGAAAAATAACTGTGCTTCTCCAAGTGACCTATTCCAATATGCAAATTATATCTTTTGTAGAAGGCAACAAGTACTCCATCGGCACAATCTTTAGTAAACAGATATCCACGGCTTAACATGGAGTTGTTTATTGTACCTAATCTTAAAACGTCAATGTGTTATTTATTTATATTGGAATCATGTAGGTCATCCAAACTAACATTTTAGTATTCACTACTTATTTTTTAAGAATATGTACTCAATATAGCATTTGTCTTGAGTTTGATGCAGGAGAAAGGACAGTTATTTGTCTTACTACATTCGCAAGAAATAAGACATTGTTGTGCATATAGCTTTTCTACTAGAGTAGCTAACCCAAAGAGTTCCTACATTTGAAGATTTTGTCTTCCCTTGAGCTTCTATTTCAAAGACAATTAGATAGCCCTATTCAGGAGCGCTACAGACCAAGCAAGCTAAGGAAGTTTAGTCTTATTAGGTATATGCTAGCTCAAAAGAACCTTTGGAGAGGAATATTTAAAGTATGCAAAAAAATACAGTATTTTGATGTTGGCAGAAGCTTATGAAGGATTATGATCTGGATTTCTGATAAAGATTGGTTAGTGAGGAATGACCAACAAAAACCTTGCATACAGTTATGTCTAACTCAGCTAAAAGGAGGCAATTCCATTTAAACACATCAACTAAACATAAACCCAAAGTAGGAAGTTATTTTATTCTACAGTTATGCCTAACCAATACCCCAATGTCCTCAACATCTGTCTTGCTTATCCTACTCCTGACTTCTGGATTATCTTTTTGAAGTCAAAAGGCAAGCTGCCCAGCTTTCTTCTGCATATTCCCCTATTAGGCTACTGTCCCCATTAGGGATTTTCTCTTTGCTCTCTACAAACTAGGAACCCATAATATTACTATTTTGCCAATGCAATTTGTTAGAAGTTTGCAAAATGGATGAAATATGAGAAGATGTGTGTAACATTAAATGACAGATTCAAGATAAAACGGTATCAGCATATCCAAGATGGAAATAAGAAAACTCTACGGAATTTAGTCAAGCAAAAGAAGATCTTGTAGATAGATAAAAATGATGGGATAGGTTGGTGTTGATGAAATCTGATTTTGCAGGGTCAAAAAGCTCAAATTACACTATTAGAAAATCTTCAGACTCCCCAAAGGAGCTCAAGGCCTAATATTTTGTATTATCAAATTTTGATGTCATTTAGCTGATTATCATCAATACCCACAAGCGAAGCAACAAAAAGAGAATTTTGATTTTCACTCTGTATCATTTGTCTAAGCATACTCCTAATCTTGTGGATTTTTCTCCTTGTTCTTATCCTAGTACCCCATTAAATTGAGTTATCATTGTTTTTCACTTCATCCTTCTTACATCTCGTGATAACACATCCAATAGTTATTGTCCTAAACTAAGTTTCTTTACATACTACACTTCTCTTTCTTTCTCATAAGGACCAGGAAGAGAATACCAGTAGATTAGTATTTACCAATGTATCTATAATACCATAACAAGACACAGATTATGTTTAACCTTTGACCTCAAGTTTCATACACTAGCCTTATTACTTTACTTGAGGTTAATTAGACTCTGCGAAAAGTTGGTAATCTCTTTAAATTTTGATTTTTGTGATCTTCATTGATGTCTAGAGGATTTTTTTATAATTCGGTTTAGCAATTTTGTAAATGAATATCATGTATTTGGTTTGCTTTAGAAAGGTTTCAATCAAATTAAGGTTTTTGAAATAAAAAATAGGGTGTGTTATAATGAATTTTAACTTGTTCATATGCAATCAAAACTTGAACTGACTACATTTCCTAACACAAAATGTGTGTGTGTGTGTGTGTGTTTTTTTTTAATTTATTTATTTACGAAAGCTCAACTTCCATTTAGTCCATTTGAGAAGCTACACGCACAATTTCCAATCTTAGAGATTCAATAATTATTACAATGTTAGTCAACAATGATGTTACAACTTAGTTTTATACAAGTTAACGGATAATACTTTAGTCCCAGCAGAAGTTGTGTTCTATGGTTCATCTTAAGCTTTGTGCTGCTACTTGTGTGAACTTCAAATTTAATACTTTGGCTAAGAAGGGAAAAAGAAATACTAAATCTTCATTTAGAGATTATCAGATCCAAACTAAGTTGGCTCTCGGACATGAAAAAAATCTGAACATTCTAGGAAACAAACTAGAATTTCAACCAAAAATCCTTAAATAGTTTAGGGGAAAACATTTAATTTAACTATCATAAGGGTATTTATCTTAAATATTCTAAGGAAAAACATTTAATTTAACCATCACAAGAGTATTGGTTAATGCATTTTTGTACCCCATACCAAGTGCATAAAATTAGCGTATTTGTGCTTTCCCCCTTCCTCTTTCCCCTTCTTTGTATCCCGATTTTGCTTGAAGAGTATGAAAGAAGTTAATCCAATAAGCTGATTTGGTTTCAGCGACTTGTAGACTGTTAACATCAAAAGATTTTTAATAATTGATGATACTAAAAGTATCTCATTAGTTAAGTCAAAACTAAAAAATTTGAATTTGACCATTATTATATCTTCAAATGCAAGGGAAAATCATCTAGGGATAACAGATCCTACAGATTATCCAAGCATAAATGTATATGAAGATGTTCACTACATGTTGGTGAAATCCTCGTAGATCTCTCCCATTACAATATTGTATCAAAATGATTGGACAGCTCAACTTCATCAAATAAAAACGTTAGTTGTAACTTATAGATAGTTTGAGAAAAGTTCTGATGACCTTTACGGTTTAATTAATGATGATACTGATATTTTGCATTCAAGAAGCTTTGAAGCAATAACAAATACCATATGAAGACCTTTCCAGCTAAGGTAGCTTCATAATTGGAAGTCTACAACTTAGTCATGGTTCAAGTATACTCCAAATGTCAAAAGATTAGCAAGTGCAACTGCACTACAACCTTCATCATGCTCATCACCGTGACATAATCCAATGCTGTCAAAGAAATCTGATATGCCAAGTTGTAAGAAAAGAATGAACAAGGACTAATGGTAGTCAAATGCATAGTCAACCACTCCATCAAAGGCTTCCTTGGGCAACAACATCATTAACAATACAAGATTAAATTTTAATAGGTAGGCTCAAATATAAACAATTGCAGGACATATATATCTTCAGGATTCATGAATAATGCATTTCAAGATAATTGTATACCATAAGTATTGCAAAAAAAAAAATAATGTGTAAATTTAATGCCTTGCAGATAATTTGGCAGTAAGCGTAGCTACTTAGTACATTTTGTGCTGGTTAGTTCATCTCATTCCAACTACCAAATGAATATTGTGCCAAGGCACAAAAAGAGGCAAGGTCATAATTTGAGGAGGAAAAAAACCAAAACTTAAGGTGTCAAAATTGTGTTGTCTCTCACTACGTGAGCATTGTTGAGAAAAGGATATTCTACAGCCATTTGAGACCTAAACGTGTCTCTAATAAGCAAACTCATAAAAAAGTTTGTATTTCTAGACATTTTGTCAATTTCAAATATCAAGGTTGATAATAAAATATCACAGGGGTTTATTTTAGCATGTTAAAAAGGAAAAGCCCTAAGTTGGGGTTCTTGACTCAACATAAATTTTTAGTTAATCATGCACATGGAAGCCTTATGACATGAGGAGCTCATTAGTAGATATTGGAGAATTTGATGTCAATTGTGCCTTGAAATAGTGAGAAACAATTAAGGAAGTGCAAAAACTTGAAATAGTTAGAAGCAATAGAAGTGCAAAAACTTTGGAGAATTTTGATACTATTGATATGAATTTTCCTTGTTTTGAAGAAAATTCTAGTCCAAGGATGCGTTTGATATAATTGAAATCTGAAATCTAAAGTCTGAATATGTCAAGTTATTGAATTGTTAAATACTAAATTTGATATATTTGAGTGTATATCACATTAAATGATAAGTGAATAGTTTATTACTTATGTTGGAACAAGATTTACATAGAAATTTCAGTGCCACTTAATTAAATCAAATGTTCTTTTTTTGTCATCAATATACGTCTGAACATGTTAAGATCTGAACCCATTAAATTTAAACACTGAATTGAATTATTAAACAGTGCTCAAGATTCACATGATTTGGTTGAAAAATTGTGAATGGTGGTAGATCTACTGTTTCTTTAGTTTAGAGCTAATTGTATCTAGTGAGATTCACTTTCGAATTGAGGTGGAAGAGGGAGTCACAGGTGCTACTGTATCAAAATTGATAGTTGAATTGTGGTGCTCAAGCACTAGAATAGGAGTTCTTGCAACCGCTAGGCATGCTTATATGAAGAAAGTGATTGAAACTCCATAGCAAAGTCTATTAAGGTTGAGGGTGCAATTAACAAAATGGTTACAAGTATACACTTTTTTGTAAGTTCATGTAATACACTTAGTAGTTGAAGGCCCCTAGTATAGAACCTCAAGTGGTCTCCAATTTGCTCTAGTTTTGTTTTATTCGAAAAATGTGTTTATTAGGACTATCAAACATATAACAGATTTTTTTCCGTATATTAAAATTAGAACACATCACAATGAATTAACTAAGAACTTGTTTATTCTTTTTTTTTTAATTTAAATCTCTTCACACCAATCCTCTTTTTTTTTTTTTTTGAAAACTTTTCATGTGTTTGTTCCTCTTAAAATAATATTAATATTATGACTAGACCTTGTGGAGAAAACCTTCCTTGAAAGGCCCCACTAGTTCTTGTAGCATAAATGTTGCTTCTTGTCATGTCTGCATCGAATCAAATCAATGTATAAGTTGAGAGATATCTGATGTAATTTTTCAAATGTCCTTGTAACCCAACCTTTAGTTATAACAAAGCATCATAGATTAACACATTTATAGGTTAGTTGAACTTAACCAATACTATCACAAAATTTGCCTAATTTTGAATGAAAATTCAAATCTCAAGATTTAAAGGGATATGCCACTTGAGCAATGATTTACCTACTTTAGTTCAAAGAAGCTTTTAGCACAAGTACTTAGAAAACATCACACTTGATTTAGATGGACTTGTTGGGCTCAAACTTTTTGTTGAACCAGAGTTCCTTTTCTAAAAAGTCTGTCTTACATCTACAGTATAGGATAAGATAGATTAGATTAGGCCTCTTTAGGCACCCCTCCCTCTAGAATATGATAGATTAGGTTATAAGAATGTTATCGTTGCAAAAAAAGAAAAAAAATACATCTGCAAGTACCTTTAGTCAAGCTCGGTCAAAACTTGACTCGAGCTTGATCAACATTGAGTTCGAGTCAAGTTTGAACCAACCAAGTCGAGCTCCAGCACAGAGAAATTCAATTCGTTAGCTCACGAGCCGCTCAATTTTATATATATATATAATTTTTCATTTTAATAGTAAAAATTATATATATTCCTAATATTTTATTATTTGTTAAGAAAAATTTATTATTTTATTTATTTTTTAAAAAATAAAATAATTATTTTTATTTTTTTAAGCTCTAGTAGGCTTGAACTCGAGCTCGACTCCACTCAAATTTGTTGTCCAACTCACGCTTGAGCTTTACAATTGAGAGTGTGTTGAGGTCGAATTCGAGCTCGAGATTGGTAAAATGGAATAGAGACTCGACTCGATTAGGCCAAAACCCGATTTGATTAGGATAAATCTCGACTCAATTTGACTCTACTTAACTCGTTTGCAGCTCTATTAAAAATAAAGCAAAAACTTAACATAGAAAAGAAATATTAGGCAAATAATCTAGACTTTCATGCATAAACAGCTTAGACGGCACAAACACATCTAGTTGCATTAAATTTGGATCTTTATTTTAACTTTAGATGTAGACAAATGGTTGTGTTAACTACTTTTTGATTGCAATACCTGAAATTAAAAAATGATGTTTATAGATAACTATTTGAATTGCTATATTTATATTCGCATCTTCAAGTTTAAGAACCAACCTAAATTGTTTTATGAGTTGATTTTCTTTCCCAAAAAAAATAATTTGAATATACAAATATTACAAGACTTGTGTGATTTTTTTTATTGTCTTTAAACCTATCCAAAAAAGTACCTTAATACTCTAAGTCTCTAATAAGGTATTTATACTTTTTTGCTTACCACTAAGGAAGTGGCCCTTATGTATGGCATGATTGTCCAAGATACTTATATGCGATCAAGGTGGTATTCGTTCCCTCTACCTATTATTTCTCAAATTTTTCCTTATTTCCGAGAACCATAATAGACATGTCAAGAAAAAACGTTATTCTCTATAATAGTAGTTTTCATTTGTTTGTAAGGGCACACAATCATGTTATTCTCTATCATTATTTTATGCATATTCTTTGCTACAAAAATTAGATGGATATGACTATTTAACTCATCAAATAGCCAATGTAATTAGGCATCTTTTCTTCTACAAGTGAAATGTAGCATGTCAAATATTTTATTAATGAGCAAATTGGGCAAAATGTCACTAAACTATTAAGTTGCATCGGTTTTGATCACTAAACTAATTTGTTAGCCAAAAATATCACTGAACTAGTAAATTTATAACATTTAGGTGATTCTGTCTAATAATATTGTTAAAGGGAGACGAAAACACACTTTTCAGGGGCAATTTCATCTGTACAGCTTTTTGTGTGTTATAGAAGGAACAATAGCGTGCAACTTCCATAAAAATGTCACCACCACCCTTTTGTGGCAAGGCGGAGGAGGAAGAAGAGGAAAAAGCTATGACTGGTGGAATTGTCTCGACTACCTACGTCCAAAACCACCTCGAATGTATCCCCTATACTTAGAATTATACGCTCCATTACCCCTCATTGAACTCTTAGGTGAAATTGTGGAGGCAGTGGCCGCTCAACCTATCACCATTGCTACCCCACCTATCACCATTGCATAAGCCTTGTATCCATTTGCCGACTACGATTCCTTGTATGCATATTTGAACACAATTATCCTCAAATATTTGTCTACTTGTCCAAAGTAAGACCAATTAATCAGTCCAGCAACTAACTTCAAATTCTTAAGTGAATAAATCAATATCAACTTCTAGTCACAAAAGTCCCTTGCCAGAAAGGTGGAAAGCTTTAATCTTTAACTATCCCTTGAAGTCAAACTTGAAGATCAAGTTTAGAGAGTCAAAGAATCAAGTTTGAGCTAAATAGATCCGGTAGACTGGGGAATTCCGCAGCTGCAGTGTGGATTGTGGTGTTTGCAGTTTGGACTTCAAGGCCAAATATGCATTTGACAATACTTGGAGGTTTACGGGAGGTGTGGAAGGAAGACTAGGTGGTGAAGGTGAGAGAGGACTAGAAATTGGTGGAAAGTTAGGGTCCTATATGGGGTTTGAGGTTAGGGAAGAAGGTAAATCCCGATGACCATCGTGGTGGTGGATCTAAGGTTTCAAGTTGTATCATCATTTGAAATTGAGAAAATTTGGTCTAAGTTTGTCAATTAAAAGTTCCACCCACCATTGTTTCTTCTATAGCACACAAAAAGCTATGTAGAAGAAATTGCCCCTAAAAAGTTTGTTTCCGTCTTTCTTAATGGAATATTTAGACAGAATAACCTAAATGTCGCAAATTTACTAGTTCAATAACATTTTTTGCTAACAAATTAGTTTAGAGATCAAAAGCGGTACAACCTAATAGTTTGGTGACATTTCGCCAATGTGCTCTTTATTAATTGAAATATACATAGGATATGTATAATGTAAGATATAGGTATGAATAATTCAATCCTTATTAGCAGATGAACATCTATCTCTTGAAATTGAAAAGCCAAATACAATAATTTGGTTCAATACAAGTGGGATTATAACGTGACTCCAACTATAAAAAACAATAGAATACTATATCCTAGTTCCTAGTTTGCAATAGCATTTTGATTATTTGATTGAAGATTTCGAACAAAAACAATAACAAAAGAAAAGCACTAGAGACATCGTCTTCAATTTCAATGACATTTTTGTGTTTTTGGTCTTTAAACCTTTGTTGTACAATCGATTGCATATGGTAAAAGTTTATAAGAACCCAATGGAAACATACCATTTCCTGATCTTTCAACAAATAAAATATCCTTTTGTGCATGGCAAATTCAACCACTTGTAATAAGATTTCAAGATTCCATTCATAAATTTAGGGTGATTGACTTTGATCTAAAGTTTTCATGATGATGATTTTGAACTTCCTCTTTTGCCTTCATAAAGACAACTAATCAAATTTAAGCGTTACTAAGGCAATGCAAAGAAGTATAAGATCTCTTTTAGGAAGTTTGGAAAGGCTAATCCAATGCAAAATAAGTGCATTTTTTGGTCTCCCTAAGACAAAGGGTAAAGAATTCTCAAGGGAAGTGTGCTATGAGAAAACAAAAGAATAAAAATGCGGGTTCCCATTTACCCTTCAGATGGCTTTATCTCTAGAGAAGTGGAAGGTTCCTTTCCCAAGTTTTCTTGGTCATTGATATGACTTGTTCTTCATAAAGCTGATCTAGTTCTGTGAATGCTTGCCTCTACTAGATGTGTGGATTTAACTTTTTCCATAAGATAGTTCAAAAAGTCATTTCAAGCTAAGTTGGCTAGTGAAAAAATTCACCTGTTATTGAACCATCTTACTTTTGGAAAATGACAACTATTTGAGATTGAGGTTGCTAATTACTTTGTTCTATGATGTGAAAAGTTCTTCATGTTTGCTTCATGAACCAGTGTTGCCAAGGATATCAATCAACATGGATGTAAGAGCTTTGGAAATTTTTTTCTTTTGAGGAAGCAAAGGATATGCATATCGCTAATCTACCATAAATCTCGAGACTTCTAAATTTAGTTTCTACATTTTCTCTCTCTATTTGCTTTCTATATCATGCAATGGACTAAGTCTTGGCACTGCTAAATGTAGTTTGATCAAAAGGAGCCACTTTTAAAATCATTTCTTGAACTACAGAGGGACAGTTTGATTCATGTTCAAAACTTGGAATCGCAATTGGAATCATATACAAGGTTCCATTTCGAGTTTAAACACGAGTAAAATTCCTACAAGTACTGTTTCATAAAATTTTGGTTGGGATAGGAATTAAAAGATATTTTCCTTTCTGCATTAGTTAACATGCATTCGCAATTGCACCACCACCGGTGGCATCTCAACCTTACAACCGCCACTAATTCACCTCTAAATTGAAAAATACATATGGGAAATAACACTCAGTAACCTTCTAAAGTTAATTTGAATTCCTGAAAATCACTAGAATAACCAAAAGGGGGGTCTTTAAGGGCAAACTATCGTTATTTCTCTTTTTACTAACTCTTGAGAGCCATTAAGAAGTAGCGAATCCTCAAATCATGAATGGGCAAGGAATTACCACATAAATTCTTTCCAATGACCATGAGTTTTTTTTTTTTCAATAGGTGATTTAATTGTTCCAAAATAAGGCGATAGAGAAGATGTAGGGGCTATTGGCATGGGAAGAGAGACCTGAGAAGGATGAACTAAAGAAAGAGAAGTTTAGGGACAAAAAGGAAAGAGATGAGTACTAGGAGAGAGAGAGCAATTTTATTTTTTAGTATCACTCAAAATTAAATATGATAATTAGCCAAATCCTCCCAATTGGTCAGGATTGAGGATTTCTAAATTTTAAGATATGATTTCGACACATTGGAATCCACACCATTTGACACCCAAAAACCCTCTTACCAAATGCCTCCTAAATTGTCTCCCTCTCCACCTAGGCAAATTGAGTAACTTCATTTGCTCATGCAGACAATCCATATCAAACCACTTCACATGAATCGGGATATGAAAATCACTTATGATGTTGAATTCAAAAGTCCCATTCCCCAGCTTCGTAAACTATGGATTAAGAATATGGGGTTTATGAGAATTGCTAACTATATGATTACCAAGTGTCATATTCTCCACTTTCTAAAATACAAAATACTAGGATACTCCACAAGTTGGGATAAACTTTTGTGCGTTATGTGTCAGTTGATGCTGCTAAATAAGGCATTGTAACAAACAAAAGAAATCAAATGATTCAAAAGAATCATGCTATATTGGCATGCTCTCACCATGATGGCGTTATTCATTGGTGCTCAATAGTGTTAATGTGGCTAAGAAGAATTCTTAGACTGTAAATGATAACTAAGGTTCACAAATGCCTTATCCCCAGTCAAACCATCCAACAAATCAATCCATCTCACACCAGCATGCACACGAGTAATTTAGGTTCGGGTCCATTTAGCACATTCAACTGAAAATGAATTCTGCCAAAGCTCAGCATGGCAAGGTGGTAAGCATTGCGTTTGAGGAAAACTCTTTGCCATTTGGTTGTCCTATGCGAGATAGGCGAGGCTGAATGGTTAAGATGGTACATCAGGCCAAGACACATCCAAATGAGCAGTACCCCTAACTTGAAATGGGAAACACGTGACAAGTGTCACATGCGAAATCAATCCTTTTATCTTACACCAAAGCCATCCATCCGGACCACTAATGCTGTAATGCAGGATGGAACACCACGTGGGACAAGTTTGACTTGGGTTGAACATCCTATTTAATTAATGCGTAATGACAGACTGTATCGCACGCAGTGAAGCTTTATCTTTTCCCAACATAATATGAGTAATCAGGCAAGTAGTGAAACAAGATAAAGGCAGCAGCTACTTTTTGCCAACAGCCTACGCGTAAGCAGTATTCACAAGAAAGACAGCAGGCAGTTCGTGCCCCTTTCCCATTTTGTTGCCCATACCAGGAAACCAGTAGTTAACCATAAATAGAAAGCATGATGTATGCGAAAAAGAAAAAAGAAAAGACGACACGTACTCTCTTTCTGCGGCACCTCTATACCATCCCTGCACAATGATCCCCTAACCAATAAAAGAGACGCCTTTTCATAGTTTCTGGAGTTCTAATAGTGGTTTTTGTTTTTTCTTTTGCGGCTTTTTCTCTCCCCCCCCCCCCCTCTCCAACAAACAGAAATTATATCGCACATGATTTTTTATTTTTGGTTTTAAAAATAAAAATCGTAACTAGGACCAAGTCCTCAGGTGATAACCGTAGCAATAAAACATCACGCAATAGTGATTGATTGAACTTTGAAGGAAACAAACGTTGCAATAAAATTACATTTTCAAAACCCAGGCCGACTAACACAAATTTAAAGAAAAATAAACTGCGGGAGAGAAAGCACTGGAACGAATAATAAGAGACGAAACAAGATCTGGACACAAGACAAGGAAGGTCGGTTAGGAGAAAACATGCATATTGTGTGAGGTGGAGGGTGGAGAAAAGGGAGAGAAAGGGAACCTGTTGGTGCTGCAGAAGTCGTAGAGCTTGCCGCGACCAGAGAAGATGAGGACAGCAACATCCACGTCGCAGAGAACGGAAAGTTCCTTGGCTTTCTTCATCAGTCCGCTTCTCCGCTTGGAAAACGTGACTTGCCTGCTGTTCTTGTCCTCGATTTTCTTAATCTCCACCTTCCTCCGCCCCATCCTTAATTCCTTCGTCGGTACCCCGCTCCCCCCAAAAAGAAAAAAAAAAGGTACGAACTGGGAGATAAGAAAAAACAGATCGTTGGTTCTGGTTTTTGCCCTAATTCTCCGAGATTCGGAATTTGAACCTGTATTCGTTTCTACCTAGCTGTGAGTGAGTGGTATATGTACAGAGGAGAAGGAATGAGAATTTCATAAAGACGGCAGTCGAAGGATTCCTACGCCAGAATTATTATTTTACTGTAGGGCCTGGGGATCCAGTTATCGCTGAGAGCCACATATCACATATCATACTACCATATTACGGTATACGCAGTTACGCACATATATATGTATCTCCTCCCCGTCTCTCCATCATATTTATGCAAACGCCGTAGCTCGGACGGTCAAATTGGTGCCCGTTATTCAATTTTTTTTTTTAAGTAAATTACTTTTTACCCCTCCATATTTTGATGTTTCATCGCGTATCTCTTTCTAGTTTAAAAACTTATATATAACCCCTTCATGATTTGGATTGAAATGTCACCATTAGTTTTTTTTGTTAAAATTTAACGGCTAATAGTAAAAAAGTCAAAATTAAACTAATAATTTGATAAATTCATCCTTTTACTGCCTTTTCTCTTTTTTCATTTTTCCTTTTCTTTCTCTCTCTTTTTTTCCTTTTTGGAGAGAGAATAAATGATTTTGAAAACCTATACTTTGGTCTAAAAAATCTGAATTTTGTTCAAATAAAAAGGAGATGGAAGGGGAATTAAAAAATAAATAACAAACCAAAAAAGAGATAGAAGGAGACTACAAAACAAATAAATAAGAAACAAAAAATTCCAAATCTTTCTTGACTATTATTATCATTACAGGTTCTTAAACAAAATTTTTAATGGTATTTTTTTAGTTCTTATTTATCTATTTTTATTTCAATTTCTTCTTGTGTATATTTGGAGGGAAAAAAAGATATAATGAATGAGTAAATTTGTCAATTTATTAGTTGATTTTGACTTTTTACTACTGACTATTAGTTTCAACCAAAAAAAAAGCTAGCAGTGTTATTTTAATACAAAGCACGAGAGAGTTATATATATATATATATATATTTAACTCATAAGAGCGTTATGTGATGAAGTAGTATAGAGTAAAAGTTAGTTTATCCCAAAAAATAGTTACTGCTATCCTATTACTAGTTGCTAGAGTACTATTTCCCCTCTCCCATTTTGATAGTTCTAGTTCTTTTTTCATACAGTTTAAGAAAAAGTAATTAGTTTTGTTGAAAAAATAAATTTAAATTGCTATATTTCTAAAATACCCTTACATTAAATAAAGTATAACTTTATATTAATTATTCATAGAAACTTGAATTGATAGTTTATGAGAATTTCAATTGATGATAAAGAAAGAATAAATCCTTATTTTACATTAAATGGGATAGGTTATATTCAATAATAATTTATATTAAATAAGGTAATTTATACTAATAACAATCTACATTGAATAAGAATATTTTAGAAAAATTAAAAAATAATTATATTTTTAATTAAAAAATAGACTATAATTTAGAAAGACGAAAAAAAAAATAGGACTGCCAAATGCGGACGGAGGAGTAGAACAAATACCTGTGGACTTCCTCCGAATGGGTGTTTTGCCACGTGGAGTGTGATCTGTAAACAAAGGGATGGCGGCTGCTGGTAGTGGAAGAGTGCTGACGCTGCCTGGAACCGGTGTCAATCCAGTCCAACGTAGGTCACCGGTCACCATATTCCTGGACTATAACACGTCTGTGCCCGCTCAACGATGCTGATGCTTTGTGTTTATTAATAAATCACTTCCAAATCATGGATTACGGATCTATTGCCAATCATAAGAAAACTTCCTGCCGCTCTTGTCTTCTTTTTTTTTTTCCTTTTTTGCCCTTTTTGAGTATATGTGCCTTGGAATCTGTCAATGCCCTTCCCCACCAAAAAAGTTATTTTTACTTGCTTAATTCAAGCCTGATGATCTTAATCACCACAAATTACACCACCAAAAGAGTTTGTTTAAGCCTAATGATCATAATCCCTATGAAGTACACCCCCTCTAATTGTCGGAGACAACTATACCTCATACTGGATTTATTTATTTATTTATTTTTGGTCAAGGGGAAACTCCGAGCATTAGGCAAGAACTCAATGTGGTTGGGTTTCCGTCCGATTATTTTATATGTTTAAATTTTTGTGTAAAAATATATTACAATGTAGTATTGAAAATCTATGTCAGTTTTTTTATTCATGTACAACTTTTTACTCTAAAAATAAGAATGTAATGTAATTGTATCTCAAGTAATGTAAAAAGTACAACAACTAAATGGAATTGCACAAAACCCTAACTGTATTGAGGGTGTGTTTGATAAAATTGAAATGTGAAAATTGAAATCTGAATCTGTTAAGTTGTTGAATTGTTAAATATTAAATTTAATACATTTGAATGTATATCACATTAAATTATAAATGAATAGTTTATGACTTTTTAGGATTAATTTTGTCTAAGAAATTTAGTGGCACTTAATTACTTAATTAAATCAAATGTTCTACTTTTGATTATCAAACGCATTTAAACATGTTAAAATTTGAATCGACTAAATTTAAGTGTTGAATTGAATTATCAAACGAGATCTGAATCCTCTTCCTCAAGCCTTAGGAAAGAGAATGAGAAGATGGGAAGGCTCCAATGTTGAATGAGGATCTCACGTTTAGGGTTGTCATTGGAATTGAGTTATAGCCCATGCTTGACCTATTTGGTCTTTAAAAAAAAAAAAAAAAAAGAGCTATTGAGCCTTATATTTAATAGGGCCAAACAGAGTTTGGACTTGAATATGTGATTCGAATTAAATATAAGTTGAATTTAAAATTTGCTTGGCTCAAGTCCAATTAAGAATCAACCCATGTGTAAGTATAATTATATAAATATAATATATAATAAGAGTAAATCTTATATACACTGACAGGGTATACACTATCACCGTTTGATTCATGACATGTGTGCAAAAAATGAATTTCAAATTCAAATTTTGCATAGTTATCATTCATCTAATGCTGATAGTGTATACAATGTTAGTGTATGAAAGATGAATCCATATAATAATATATATAATCTATAATTATAAATTATAATATTAATATTAATAATCTATATACAATTTTTTAATCATTCATAAATATTATATATAATTATGTACTTGATTTAGATTTTGGGTTCAACTCAATTTGAATCCAAAGATCATGTTAAAATGTAAATTAAGTCTGAACCTTCTAATATAGGCCTGAACTAGAAAGCTCCATTTATTTTATGAGCCAAGTTTGGATTTTGTCAAAACCATGAACACCAATTGACAACCCTGCTCATGTTTACGTGATTAATGTTCATATTAGTTAAATTGGGACTTGAAAACTCTTTTAGGTTTATTGTTCATTTTAGTATGACTTTCAATAATTTTTAATCCTCATTCGTGTGTCAATATGCAAGAAGCGAGAAGAAAAATCTTATTACGAGTCGAGAATTGACCAGTTGACGATATTATTAAAATAAACTTCTTAATTTTCATTATGTAATAATGCACACGTCGGATACACTACACACGAGTTTACACTAGCCACTAGCTTTAATAATCTAAACAAAAACACCACATTCACATTAAAAAAAACCCCAAATCTATGTAACCTTCCTTTGTTAACTGGTCCAAAATTTTTTTTTTTTTTTATTAACTCTGAGATTCAATTAATTTTTGAGATTCAACAAATATTAGCTTAAGCTAATATTGAAATCGGCCTTAAAAGTGGCCCAAACATTTGCATTGGAAATAAATGCGTAATGCTCAATGCAGATTGTAGCCAAAACTAACGTAGTGAAAAGTGGAATTAGGAGTTCCCGCTGGAGGTATGTCCCTTCACCCATTGGTAAGAAAAACGATCCTTAATCATCGGTAAGATCTAATATTTATCTGTGTCGCTGAGCGGGCGAGTTAGTTGCGAAGTACAAGTGGCCACGGTGCTTTCGACTATGGCCTTGAGGCCGGGTGCTGAGGCAGTGAGCTGAATTTTCACCTTGGTGACTCACTGTTGCTTTTTAACTTCTGACATCTACCGTGCACTTGTCGGTCAAAAGTGTTGAGCCCAAGACATCTGTCCATATTCATTTTATCCCTCTTCAACCACGTATGTGTTTCATAAGTCATCCACGGATCATTCTTGCCAATGAGAAAGAAATTAGGTAGCTTTTGTTATTTAGTCTTGCATTGCTCAAATTGAGGCACACTACTATGATGTTAAAGCATAAATGCAATATAGATTAATTTTTCCTACATTGATCGAATATATATTATTATTTTGGGTAAAAAATCTAATATACAGAAAAAACTCCCGTAGTTTCAAAATATACAACATGACACTTCGTACTTTGAACTAAATTGTAAATGTGACAGAATCCGTTAAATTTAACGAAAATGTATGAAATGACCAGAATGCCCTGATATAATTAAGCAAAAGACAGGTCAAATAAATCATTTGTTTTATTCTCTATATAGAGAGTATTGAGAGTTAAGGGGTATAATAGGTATATTTGTTAAAAATTAGGTATAAAATTTTTTTTTAGATTCCAATAAGTCATTTCCGTTAAGTTTAACGGATTCCGTCAACTTTACAATTTAGTACAAAGTACGAAGTGTCGTATTGTATATTTTGAAACTATAGGGGGTTTTTCTGTATATTAGGTTTACCACAGAGAATTTTTTGTAGTTTACCTTATTATTTTTAGATAACTAATAATTATGTAAAATTTGAATTTGAAATCAAACTTATTCACATATATCATAGATATATATAAGATTTAATGCAATATTTTGTTCCGTAGTGTGATTTATACTTGCTTGGACTCCCGGGAGACTACGAGTATAGTCGACAACTCTCTAATAGTACTACTCTAAAAGGAATCGACATGAGGGATTAAGGGTGTGATACATTGTTTTTATTGATAATGTTATGATTTTAAAAAAAGGAGAAATTAAAGTTTTGATCCCTAATATTTAGTTTGTGTCTCAAACTAACCTTCAATATTTCGACAAAACAAATCTAGTCCCAAAAGTAATGGAAAATCTAGTCTCAAACTAACCTTCAATATTTAGTTTGTGATTTTAGGCTCTTTTTTAGACAACTAATGGAAAATAATCATAACCAATGATCAAGATCAAATTGGCAACAGTCAAATGTATTAAATTTGCATCTCTAATCCCTAATATTTCAAATTTCGATCATTATAGTCTTTTGGGTTTTAAATAGTTACAACTAGGGCTTTTAGAATGAAATAATACATGAATTGAATTAAATATACAATAAATACGATCCTAAGTTTTTTTAAAACTTCATAAAACACTTTATATTGGTACAATATGATTGCAACCTAAATAGCATATCTTTGTTAAATAAGTTATTATTGGATGATAATATACCTATAATAAATAAAACATAAAGTAGTAGAAGAACAAAAGAATTATAGTTTTAAAGTTTAAGTTTATTATAGTTACTATTACCAAAATTGTTCCATGTCTTATGCATATGGATTTCAAATTCTTATAGTTAGTCATTGTATTTATAAAAACTAGTAAAGGTAATTATCAATGTGAAGTATTTTTACAAATTCTTAAGAAAACTATCTTCTATTTTGTTTTTGTTGTCTTTCATTTGAATTAAAATCTACGTTCCAATTTGGTAGTTTTAAAACACTTATTTTTAATATCTACGTACATTAGTTATCATTTAGTGATTCATATAATGTGTACCAATGCCAATTTCATTTCAAACTTTATTGATAACATATTAAAATGCCAAAAAAAGGACTAACATAATTTACAAAAAGTATATAGTCCGCATATTTTAAAGGGATACTTATTAAGTTTTTAAATTATTATTAGAAATAAAATAATAAAACTCATTATCAATTAATTGTTAATAGAGAGAAATAATAATATGTCGTATATACTTTTTTGGGTTTTAAATAGTTACAACTAGGGATTTTAGGATGAAATAATATATGAATTGAATTAAATATATGACAAATATAATCCTAAGTCTTTATAAAACTTCATAAAACACTTTATATTGGCACGGTATGATTGCCACATAAATAGAATATCTTTGTTAAATAAGTTATTATTGGATGATAATATATAAATAATAAATAAAACATAAAGTAGTCGAGGAACAGAAGAATTCTAGTTTTAAAGTTTAAGTTTATTATAGTTACAATTACAAAAATTGTTGCATATCTTATGCACATAGGTTTCAAATTCTTATAGTTAGTTGTTGTATTTATAAAAACTAATGAAGGTAAGTATCAATGTGAAGTAGTTTTACAAATTCTTACGAAAACTATCTTTTATTTTCTGTTGTCTTTCCTTTGAATTAAAATCTAATGTTCCAATTTGGCAGTTTTAAAGCATTTATTTTAATATCTACGTACATTGATTATCATTTAGTGATTCATGCATATAATGTGTACCAATGCCAATTTCATTTCAAACTCAATTGATAACATATTAAAATGCCGAAAAAAAGGACCAACATAATTTTCAAAAAGTATGTAGTCTATATATTTTAAAGGGATTCTTAATTAAGTTTTTAAATTATTATTAGAAATAAAAATAATAAAACTCATTATTAATTAATTGTTAATAGAGAGAAATAATAATATGCATGTATTCTACCAAATTTGAGACTAATTGTGTTAAAGAAAAGAAACACATGATATATTATTAGCATGAAAAAATGAAAAAAATAAAAAAAGATAGAGAAATTTGATTAGAATAATTATTACCCATTTAATACTGTTTCATTCTAACTTGCATCTCAACTTAAGCTAAAATCCTTAATGTCACTATTTAAAAATTAGTGTGATATAATTATTCAAAATCAAAATATTAGGGACCAAAAGTACAAAGTCAAAATTGTTGACTAATAGCAATTTGATTTTGACAGCTAGTCATTGTTTTATTTTTGTTGATTGTCCTAAATCTCTCTAAAATTACAAAATTTGAAGACTAGATTTGTTTTGATTGAAATATTGAGTACCAATTTAGCTCAGAAGCCAAATATCGGAGGATCAAAACTACATCTCTCCTTTTAAAAAATTAAAAGAAGATGAATTTCTTATTCACTTTGATTGTTTTGATAATATATTTGACTTAATTTATCCATGATTAAGTTACAAGAATTATCATGTAGTCGTTGGTCAAAGTAAACATGTCATTCTGTTATTTTGAACGATGCAATAAGTGCATTGACATAGATACACGGGATCTATCTAACGATTAAGATAGGTGAAAAAAAATTCAGTAGTATTAAAAGGAAAAAAAAAGTTCACAAGATCCGACAGGACGATGACCACGGAGCTTATAAAATCGTGAAGCCTCATTTTTTTTTTTGAAAATTACTAGGCAATTGAGAGGTTCTTTGATTTGATTCTTAAACTCCCCCGCTTCCCCTCTCCTCTATGAGATTTAGAATTTCCTTTAAAACAATAATCAAATAGGTATTAATCTTTTATACACCAACAATATATACACGTCATTATCATTGGATGCATGATAACAAATTGAATTTCAAAATTTGTTTATGTGTTATATATTCAATCGTGATAGTGTATATATTGTCAGATATACGTAAGATTTATTCATAAAACAAAATCCAAAAAACATGACGTCGTGGAAGAAGTATATATGCTCAATTATAATTCTTTTGTACTATCACATTAGATGTATAAAATTATTTTTTTATTGCAAACGGAAAAAAGAAAAAAAAGAAAGAGAGATAGTACTATTATGTTTTAGTTCTGCAAATTAAAACGTACTCAATGTCTTTCTATTTACGCCTTACGCCTTACCATCATGCTCCGCTTTCCCGTAACCGAGGAACACCGGAATCCAATTCGCTGCGGACGGACAAAAGAGACGGTACGTTGGAATAAATCGAGTTACCAAATTGACAGGTTTTCGTTGGCTTATTCGAAAAGGCACTTTATTAAAATTTTGATTCCCTTTTCTCTCGTCTTACAGATACAATACAAAAAGGATAACTGCGTCGAAAGTGTAAGGTCTGCAGTACCAAAACAAATGAAAGAGCCGAAAATTCACCCCTTCGACTGATTAAAATGGCACGGAGAAAGTTAGATATTTGCTCAACAATAGATAATTGTTGCCCCATTACTCAATGTTCTTTCCCTTTCTGACCCATTTTGCCCTTGGAGTCGTTGTCACTTTTGTTTCTGGGATAAGATCGACCTATATATCTGAACTTGAATTAAACACATGATAGAACGGTAGATTAGAAAAATTGTTTTTTTTTTTGGTCAATAAAAGAAGAAAAAGAAAAGTGTGAGGCAACTACGGAAAATGTTAATGAGACCCCTATTATCCTATTTTTCGTTGCAAACTTAGGGCATGTTTGGAACCCAAGTTTTTTTGCTATTAGTTTTTTAACAACTTTAACTACAGGAATTCAAAAAAACTTATCAAATTTTTTAATCTACACACTTCAAAAATATCTAATACACAAAAAACTCTCTCTTTTCTTCTTCTTTCTCCCCTACCCCAATCCACCATACCTTCATCGCTCGCCACTACCTCCGCCGCCGCTTCCGGCGCCGGCGTTCCCTTTTTTTTATTCCTTCCTTTCTCCCTCCCTCTCTCCTTCCCTTCCCTCTCCCCCTCTTCTCCCCCTCTCCTACCTGGACACCCTCCCCCTCCCCTCCCACGAGCAGATTGCCACCCTCCCCCTTCCCACGACCAGATCGCATCCCCTCTCCCCTCCCTAGCCACCCTCTGGTCACGCGACCAGATTGGGCAAAGAGGGAGAGGGAGATGGAGAAGAGGGGGAGAGAAAAAGCAAAAAAATAAAATAAAATTGAAAAGGGCTTGGGTGCTGGTTCTCTGGCTTCGGGAGGGTGAAGGGAAGTAGAGAGGGAAAGGGGAGCAGAGAGGGAGAAGAGGGGAAGAGAAAAAGGAAAAAAAAATTTGGGCGTGCAGGCTGTTGCTTCTTGTGGGAGACAGAGGTGGGCGGGGGTAGGAAGAGGGAGGGGGAAGGAAGAAGAAGAAGAAGAAGAAGAAGAGAGGAAAGAAAAAGAAAAAGGAAAGAAAGAGAAAAAGAAAAAAAAGAAAAAAAATGGGTAGGGCCATGGCTGCTGGGAAAGCAGAGGTAATGGGGGAAGGAAAGGGAAGGGGGAAGGAAGAAGAAGAAGAAGAGAGGAAAGAAAAGAAAAAGGAAAGAAAGAAAAAGAAAAAGAAAGAGAAAGAGAAAAAAAAAGGAAAAAAAAAGTTTTTCATTTTAAAAAATTTCTCCAAAAACTTTTACAGTACACTACAGTAAAATTTTTAGACAAACTTCCAAAAAACTTAGATTCCAAACGAGGCCTTAGAATGATAAGGAAAATTTTGTGTAGAGCTATTATTAACCAATGCCAAGATTAGGTAATGAATTAAGACTGAGTGTATTTGGATAATAGATTATTTGAAACAATTTTTTGAAAAGGATACGGTAGTACTTTTTTGATGTAATCTGTGTAAGATGAAAAGGTAATTGAAAAATGTATTGATGATTTTGTTTTGTTAAATTGTAAAGGGCGAAATGGATTAAGATTCCCAAAGTTGAAATATGGGCCTGAACTCCATGGGATTGATGGACCGGGTTGCAGAAGCCCAAATATCAATTGAATACCCTTACAAGCAACACAAAGGGGGGAAAAATGTCAACGGATAGGCTTGAGCAAATCCCCCAGTTGCAACAGAGTCTTCTTATCTATATTTTAATTTAAATTACGCCGTGCATTTTACTTTTCTGGACGGAACACGTTAATGGGGTTTCGTGAAAGAAAATGAGAATCCAGAGTTATCCTCAACGAAGAATATTGATGTTTCTGATTTAACTTGGGGATGAACGGCCTTTTTTTTTTTTATAAAAAAAAACTCTTTTAACATCAATGAAATTGCATCTGATGAAGGAAAAAAAAATATGACGAGATCAAGTCTTAGAGCAGGCAAACATGACTTAAGGTTCGTCCACATTAGGAGATTATAATAATAGTGTCTTATGAAAATTCACGCTATTACACAAGTTCTTTAGTCAAAATAAAAATACATAGAACATCAATTGCATCGAGTCTTATGAAAGGAATCATTAGCATGACAGGCATTTTTTCTTCTGATCATGGTAACCAACCTGCCATGTAGTTATTCACACTCGGGCCTGCCGCTGCCACTGTTATTGCATCATTCTGGTATCTGTATTTCAGTGAATATATATACATATATATATATGTATATGTATGTATCAGTTTCTTCTCACTTCTTCTATGATGCAACATAAAAAGGATAGTATACTATACAGTACAGTAAAATATGTTTGCCTTGAAATTTGATAACAATCTAGGTACTAAATCTGTTGCTGTAGGATGCTAAGTGGAAACTGATGCGTTATCAAATGTTACTGAATTATAGAGTTCATACCCAATCTGTAATGTCGGTTCACAATCCAATGGATGAAAAAAACCATCACCCTGAGCATGAGCTGGTTGTCGGCCGTACCCAACATCCTGTGCATTTGGATTCCACTGGAGATTTACTTGGTTTCCTTCCATCAGCTGCAAGATATTTATTTAGAAATGTTGTACGTGCTGTCATGTTGCTGAGGTGAATGCAGTTCAACTAACGTCTAGACATTGGGAAAGATTTAGATTGTAAAAACATTTAAAGATCAGAAAATTACAACTTACCCTTTGTTTTAGAGTTTTGTTTGCCTCGTTCAAAGCATGTTCCTGCAAAAATAAATATATGATTAAAAGGTCTCAACAATTTGATAGAAACTTGAACTCTGGATTGCTTGAAAATTTGCAGAATGTTTTAATACCTTTCTCTGGAGATCAGTGAGCTGATCCAGCATTACTTGAGTCTGCATGCATGCAAGGCGTAGAGTTTAATGCACATACATACGATCTTCAGTTTCGTTTACAGCAAAATTTTCGATGCTAGCTATTGCTCCAAAATTACAATGTCAATGATTTCATCTTCTCATTATCTTCTTGATTATTTTGACAGTAATTCATGTGATGCCTAGCTGTATATGCCATTGACATTTCAAAGAAAAGTATGAAACGGCAGGAAAAGAAGCATGGGTCAATGAGAGTACTCTTGTCCTCATGTTTTATGGTGAATATAACTGGAAATCATCCAGTCATTAATTTGCAGCCGCTTTTACTTTATATTTCTCTTAAGCATCATATACATATATATTGGACTATCTATTGGATCCAAATTAATTAGAGCATCTATTGCAAAGTATCTCAAGTTTAACTGATACTGTGAATGTCAGGTGAACGTACTACTAGAAATGCTAGCTAGTAGGACTTCACAGGCCATTAATGGCTAGACTTGGCTTCAAACAAATCAAAGAATCCAGTTTCAAGGGCTGATCAATGCGAAAATTAGAGCGA
Source organism: Coffea eugenioides (assembly GCF_003713205.1). Classification (NCBI taxonomy): domain Eukaryota; kingdom Viridiplantae; phylum Streptophyta; class Magnoliopsida; order Gentianales; family Rubiaceae; genus Coffea; species Coffea eugenioides. The sequence goes on along the minus strand of NC_040045.1, from coordinate 45,963,323 downwards.
ATAGGACGAAAGTAGTGCTAATTAATGAAAATTTTGCATGGAGAAGAAGAGGATTACCCGTGTTGATCTGATTTGCTTCAGCGACATATCAAGCTGCCTTTCCAATGATTCAAGTTCCTTGCTGTTTAAAGGACCAAGGTCCTCGCCCAAAAGATTCCTACCATCACAACAGCATAAAGGAAAATGATTTTACTGTCCTTCCACTTTTCTTTTTTTTTTTTTTAACATGCATAATCTATTGCTAGGTACCTTTGTGATCTTTGTAGAGCTTCGTAGCGTGCTTTAAGCTTCAAATACTCCTGCTGACTACTCAGCTCCTAGAACACAATCAGTAAGTAAATGAGAACTTGCAGTCAATGGCAAGGAAAACGAGTGCCCTGTAATCTATTATATCTAATGAACGGGATTTCTATGGATCTATCCAAGAAAATATAGAAAAGAATCTAAAGGGCAAATATGAGTATATTTTGTCCTCTAAAGGGAAAATATAGAGGAAGAATCTGAAGGGCAGGAGTAGACAATAGGAGAGATCTATTAATATAACACATGTTAATTTATACAACACAGATTAGATGCAAAGTTTACTATGAATGCCTTCTTTATAAAGTAGTAGAGATGGTTGAGACTCGGATAACTTCATGTGCCGGGTAAAAGGGAAAAAAAAAAATATCTTGATGTTAAAATTTTATGTAAAGAAATTCAAAATAGCAAAAACCAAACAAGTACTGTATAATGGAAGTCACGTCACATACACATTTTATTCTCAGGAAATATTTTATTTTAATTAGTACGTAGTAGTATATATCTAACCGACTTCTAAGCAAATTTTTTTTTTTTTTTTTTTCTACAAACGGACTTCTAAGCAAACTCGTTTAAGCTTTTTGTTGACATTTTAAGAAATTCAACACTAATTAAGCTAGTTAGAATATTAATTTTCAACATTTTCTCTGATCACCAATTAATTAATTAACTAATGTATACCATATAATAATGAGTGCTCACCAGTGCTTCCCTGGTGGATATGTTGGGCTCAGGTGCTCCATAGTTGCATTTCTGATACCTCTCTAGCGTCTTGACCATGCTGTACAGCGTCACTCTAAACATTGTTAATTGAGTGCAGAAAAAGGGATTTCATTCATTCAACAAAAACACAATAATGCCAGAACTAAGATCTCCACTAATAAATGTTTATGCCAGCAGTACTATTATCATTAATTACTTTCAGTTCCTCCAAGCTTCTTCTTTTTGGTATCACATCCCCAGTACGTAGCTAGGTATATTTATTTATACGCAATCCTTTCTATTTATTTATTTATTCATTCATTTTTTTTTTGAATGACATTAATTAATAAGACTTCATTACTGCTCAGAGTTTTGTCAAAAGCATTAATCAGTGCAGCCGTACTGCTTTCTTTCTCTGTTAGACTCATTTAAAAGGAGAAGAAAACAAATTAATAGCAAAGCACAAAATAATTACTGATCCCATGTAATATATATCCGTAGGTAATTTTTTACTGATCCCATGTATATATGTACACACTCACACACACACAAACTCAAAATCCCTTTAACTTAGCAAGAGTACTTCAAAAAAAAAGTGTCTATGGCAAGCACAATTAAAATAATCATTACATTACAAAAAAAAAAACCAGATATTTGCAGGAACCATAAAAAGTTGTGATTTTGGATGATCAGACACGAAACTGCATCAAAAACAACACTGAGCAAACCCTAAATCCGTCGTACCGAACCCTAGACCTAATTCAATGATTGATGGAAGCTCTCTCTCTCTCTACCCCACAGAAAAACTTCCCAGACACTTTGTTAAGCATACCTCCCCAAGCTTTATGGAGGAGCTCTATTTCCCGAACGGTCCCCAATAAATGATTAAAAAAAAAAATCAGTATGCATCAATAACATAGACCACGAATGATCCAAATTAAAAAAAAAAAAAAGATTTTGGAGGGTACCCAAATTGGGTAGATGGCAAATTTGAAACAGATTTGCAAAGAAAGACCGTAGAAACCCTAAAAAGGTACAAACTTTGGACAAGCATCATTCAAAGGAAACCCTAAATTGTCATGTTTGAGGAGCAGCAGCTGCAAACTTACAGATTCATGAGCATCCACTCCCGGACTTCTTGTAAAAGATGCATTCATAAGCAGAAAACATTTTTTCAATTAGCTGCATGAACCTTAAGGGCATGTTTTTGAAAGCATGTATAGATCAGACCATATTGATGACATAGAAGAGAACGGAAACCACTACAATTGGATTGTTAAAAAAAGAACCGATCAAACTCCTCCTCTTTGAGGAGTTAATAAAAGAACTAGCTAGGAAGATCAGAAAATAAAGGTAAGAGAGAGTTGGGAAGAGCAAAAACTAGATCAGCGAAAAAAGGGTTAAAGAAAACCTCAAACATAAAAATGGAAATGATCTTCTTTTCATGGTTTCCTCTTGCAGATCTAACATCATCCTTAAGCACAAAGTCCTATACGCTCCAAAATATTCACCAAAACGGCATACTTGCTCAGCACCGAAAAAGAGAAAAACAACCATCACCCCTTCCCCCTTCAATTAAAGACGACCTTCACTGTTCTCCTCTCCTCTTCTCCTACTTGCCATTGATTATTATTCAGATCTCTCAAAACCAACAATAGCACACGATTACCTAGCTAAAGAAATGAGGAAAAAAATGAAAAACAAACGGGGGCAAAAAAAAAAGAGGAGATCTTGATAAGGAAAGAGAGATAGTTATAAACTAGTCTTGCTAACAAATGGTTATACTCGATAGCAGTACATGACTAGTCGGTATATGGGGCGTGCATAAAGTAGAGTTGTTTTTATGTATAATAAGGGTGTATACCTAGAGCTACTGCAAAACTCATAGAGCTTTCCTCTATTGGAGAAGATGATCAAAGCAACCTCAGCATCACATAGAACTGAGAGCTCATAAGCTTTCTTCAATAGCCCATTTCTTCGCTTAGCAAAAGTTACTTGCCTATTGATCTTGTTCTCTATCCTCTTTAGCTCCACCCTACCTCTTCCCATCCTCTCTCCTACCTCTCTTTCCGTTCTTATTACCACTGAAACTCACAAATTACAACCACAACAACAGAGTATTGTTTCCCCCTCAAAACTGCTCCTTCCCTTTTGTTTCCCTCTTTTTATATGCACATCCCACAATACATGTAATCTTCTACACATATACTAGATAACTATTCGGTCCTGTTTATACATCCCCACAGTTTAGATGAGAAAAATTATTTAAGGGCGGGCCCTGAGACAGATACACAATTTCCCACTCTCAAACAAAATGAGAACCCTTCTGGGATTCTTCAAGACACTAACCACAATGATTATAAGGCTGTGTGAGTGTCTCAAGGGACGGATTGTGTGTGGTTGACGTGCATGGTAAGGATGTGGACCATGGTTGGTATCTCGGGCTTAAAAGGATGGATCGGACGGTGAAGAGATGGGGTTGAGGAAGGACGACAAAGAGGGGAGGATGGTGGGACGAAAAAAATACTAGTGGGCATGAAGGGTTATTGAGGGAGGAAACCTTAAAACCTACGAGGTAATTCGATGTCGATGTGCTACGTGTCAAGATGTCAAGTGATTGACAGCTGATCAAAGGATTCAGTTGATTTTCTCTTGACAAATCCTTGAGAACCTAAACCTTTGTAATTACAGGAGCTGCTTTTATCTTTTGTGTCCTGACTGAAATACCCTTGAAATGTACCCCTTATTATTATTATTATTATTTTAACGGTGAAAGACTGGTTTGCTCGGACCACTTTGCCCTCCACTGTGACGTATAGCTAGTACTACTAGTATTTTGTTGTATCTGGTTGGGAAGAGGAAATTTTTGAAGCAAAAGAAAAAGAAAAGCGGAGAAAGAGATTTATTTATGAAAAAGAAGGCAATTATCTGCCCAATAACCGAGTTAAAATGAACATAAACGCAGGGGTCATGCGCAGCTGCCAAGAATATTACAAGAATCTTTTGAAGAGTATAAGACATAATATTCGTGGATGACCTTTTTTGCCACTATATATGTATCTTGGATGAAGGATATGTACGTGACTAGCTGGTTGTAATGAATAGTTTCTTTCTCTGGGGCTGGGAGACTCAATTGCTTGACGAGACCACAGAAACTATCTGCATATGACCTAACAGAGATTACTAGCTAGCGTACAACTAATTAAACAGCAATGCGCAAGCTATTGCATAAACTCATGGCCAATGACACCGTCACAAACTAAAAGGCAGCAATGTGAAAGTTAGAGGCTTAGAGCTTGCAATTCTTGTAAATACACCGTAATATGAAAATCTGTGAGGTACTTGATCAGTAAGTTAATGTAAATGGTTCCAGGGACATCTTTTATTCAACATAGAAATATAAGTTGCAAATTACCACCCCTCCTCCTTACACAAGAATGTCCTCCTATCATTCCCACCCGATCGACAAAGAGTTCTTGATCAGAGAGGTTCACCATGATTCTCTTCCTTGTCATCCCTTTTATTTTCTACCTCAAAAAGAGAGGAGTATAAGGAAATTACTATATATTGTTCTGCGATACCTTTACAGCTTTACTTGATAATTATGCTGATAAGGGAAATAAAAATCATTCGTGTCCAACAAAATCTTAATTTTCTCCAAATATATAAAAGAGACGGAAAGAAAATTTAAAAAATAAATAATAAGAAAACAGAAAAGATAGAAGGGAAATATTAAAAAAATAAATAAGAAACAAAAAATACAAAAAAAAATCTTTTTTTTACTACAAATATCATTATAAGTTTTTAAACCAAATCTTTAATGGTATTTTCTAGTTCTTGTTTATCTATTTTTATTTCAATTTCTTCATTTTTATGTTTAGAGGGAAAAAAGAAAAGAAGTAATGAAAAGGTAAATTTATCAATTTATTAGTTTGACTTTGACTTTTTATTAATTTCAACAGAAAAGCTAATGATGGCGCTTTAATCTAATTCATGAGGGAGTTATATATAGGGGTGTGCAAAGTCGAAAAATTTCGATTTCGAAACCGATTTCAAATTGAATTCAGAATTTTGATAATTCGGAAGTGAATTCGGTAATTTCGATTTCGAATTGGTCGAAATCGGGTCGAATTCAAAAACATAATATTTGAAATCGGTGATTCCGATTTCGAATTGAGGAAAATAGAAAATACAAAAATGCGGTCTCCTCCTCACCACCGTCACCTCACTAGGCTCCAGTCCTCGTTCTCATCCTCGGCTCTGCTCTCCTTGGGACTCTACCATCTCATCTATACCACCAAGAACCACCTCAAGTCTTCCCGAGATTACACCGCTAGACCTTACCACCCTCTCCCCAACGGCGCCCACCGCCTCCTCGGACCTCCGCCATCTCCAGCTCTACCTCCTCATCCTTTGCATCCTCGTCGCCTTCACCCACCAACCCTCGTTTCCTCCGATTCCGACCCCCTCCTCAAGGGCCGCACCCCCGTCCACCGCTTCACCTCCCTCTAGTCCGCAGCCATTCTCTTCCTCATCCTCCTCCTCGCCCTCACCCTCCTCCTGTCTGAGTCCACCCCTCTCCTCCCATCCTTACCTCCAGATCTCTTTTTCGGCCTCGTTTCTGCCATCTTCTTCCTCCACTACTCCATCTCCTCAGCCTTCGCCTCTGTCCAGACCTCCGATCTCCAGGCTGAGTGCGACCGTGTCTCCGCCCGGGTCTCTGCCCTCTCTTCCCTTCTCTGCCTCATCCTCGCCTACCACCCTAGGCTCTTTTTCGCCGATGTCGGCCCTCATCTGTTCCCCCCTTCCTCATTTGTTCATTCTAATTCCCTCCCCAATTCGAAAAAAAAGGAATTCACCGAATTTCCGAATTCAATTCGGTATCGAATTCGAAATTGGAATTGGCCATTTCGAAATCGAATTCGGTCAGGAAAATTCCAGTCAAAATTTCGAAAATTTTCGATTTCAAACTTCTGAATTACCGCTTTCGATTTCGATGCACAGCCCTAGTTATATATAAATTTTAAAATCATATGAGTGTTATGTCGTAAAATATCAAACTGCAGGGCAGATAAAAGGTAATATACCCAAAAAAGAATGAACTGAGATTTCTAATACCGAACTCCTGACATAAAAATAACCCACGGGAGACCATCGGCGTAAGTGTATAACCCAACAAAGGTGTGTTTGTCCAATGCTGTACCCTTTGATCCAGAAATTGCGAAATTATTGAGGCAAAGGGTGGAAAAATTAAAAAGTTCTTAAACATGTATAGACACAAAATATATAAAAAATTTTCTAGTGCAGCGGCTGAGGACACAGTAAATATCTTGGACTTGGACGCATTTGCAGAGTCTATGACAAGGCATTAATAAAATCAACCAAAATTGATTCTATGAGATTTATTGCGTGTTAATTTAAGCCATCCATAAGTAACGTAGGTTCAGATGACTTGCTTAGTATGGTTTAGCTGGATAAACAAAGTGGCAATGTGAAGGCGGTTTTTCCTTTTTCTTTCTCTTTTCCTTGAAGAAGAGGAGAGGGGTCGCGGAGGGTTGGGGTTTAAATTACATTAACATTTCCGCTTTCTGTCTCACGCAATTGAAGAAAAAAGACAAAGGTGTTGTGTCAAAATATACAGGAGTGCAAAAGCACGTATGACGTACAAGCCCTTCCTAAGCCTAAAAGAAGACAAAATGAGGTTTGATATCGTATTACAAGCACAGCCTCGTTGATGCCTTTATAATGAAAGATAAAGTAAAAGAAAAAGGAATTCTTAACACTACTACTTGTACGTAAAGATTATAATCCACCATGTTTCACCAAACCCGGTTTCAAGTATGTGATCATTCTCTAGATCTATGTAATTCACCTATATATTGAGATTTGTCTGGTCATATTTTCGAATAGATGGGCAAGATTCAACCGCAGAGTCTTAGTTTAACTCAAGATTTGGGATAATGCCATGGTGACTTTACGTCACTATACTTTAACGGTAATTAAGTTCTTAATTATGAGCTATTATTAGCGTGTTTAGTGATTAACTACTAGTACATTTTGTTATATAAGTGATCATAAAAATATTTTCCTTATTAAACTGTTTTTAAACAAAGCTTAATTATCGTCTACAGTATGAAATATAGATAATAGTCAGGATAACATCGAAAAAAAGAAAACTTTAACTTTAGTAAAATAACGAATATTTTGAAACATTTCAAAATGAAAAAGAAGACGCTTTCAATGAGACGACAAAACTTAGCATTTCAGATTCGATTGATTGAAGTCGCCACAACATTTGTATTTGATTAAGACGCCTGAGTAATTGCGTGGAGAACAAATTCATAGGAGTTGTTTGTTCGATCGGCCCTTCCATCCCAAGCATGCATTTATTACACAGTTACACGTCTTGGCAAGAGTCAAAGGTAATTAATAATAAATAACTGCCCACAACCCATTAGTTCAATTGTTCGTCTCCAATTTTAATTGCCAGTGTAAAGGAAAAAATTATTTGTTATTGGTAGTCAGGAAATTAACGAGTTGACAGAGAATGCGATTACTTTCTCCGACCTCTTCCTCTAATAGTTTTTCCGTATATATACGCAGGTGCTTGTGTTTTATATCCTTGAATTCACCATTTATAAACCACTACCTGGACAGCTTATCCAATAAGTGCTAGCTCACTTATATATGTAAGAGAGAAAGCAAATATATATATATGTATATTTGCAATGATAGTTCCTGTACCAACTGAACTTACCAATTAGAAAAAAAAAAAAAGAGAAAAAAGGATTCTTTTCATCCTTTAATTAGGCTAACATGTCAAGATTAATTAAGCGGTACATAACAAGAGCAAGGACGAGAGGATGTTTGGAAGAGCAAACGAGAAAATGGTGCTTTATATGGATATGCTCCGTGTTGTGTTGTGATTGATTAATGGTAATTAATACTTGGATCTACCACTAGTTGAGTTGTTAATTGATGTAGATTTTGTAACCGGTACTTCTAAACGATCCTCAATCGTTAGAATACGTAGATAACCATTCTTCTCCTCTTTGGGTTTGAAAGCAAAACATTCCATTTTTGCCTCCGACTTGAAGACGTTGCAAACACCCATATTGCCAAAATGAGGATATATATATATATATATATATATATATATATATATATATATACATGCTCATACATGTGCGTGTGAAAGCAGAAAATTTTTCAAGTGGACCTAAGCTAAGCAGTTGTCAATTGTGGATTAAAAACAAAATTCTGTGATTATGAATTAATAAGTCGTTATTATATAATCTTCCAAGATGTTGACGTACTGGTATCTCATTGATTGTGGTAATAAGTTTTTTATCCAATGTCTTGCCATGTTTAACGCGTTAACCATTTTGTCACTAAAACAAAACAAAGCCCCCTCCCTCTTCTGACTACAAAGGAAAAAAAATTTTTTTTTTTTTTTTGGGTGCAAGAATCCTCTGCTAGAACAACTTAGAGGAGGACCAAATACTTTGAATGCCTCCAAATTCCACCCCATTGGACTAAGCATGTCTTCTTGGCCGGTGAAAAATTCAGAATTGGTTACGACCGAGAAAGGACAAGTCTTCTCCTGCTTCAGGCCAAATCACAGCCACAGTTCAAATCTCTTCTAATCTACCTGTTTGAATATTGTGACATTTATCTAACGGATTTGTGGGAAAACATCTACTTAGGTCGTTCGGAAATTGACCCCGTGTTCGACCATCTATCTGTTCATGAGTCATGATGATGATCACCTCGATCATCTTAGCCCTTCTTTGGCTGATTTTAACCTTTTTTTTTATTTTTATAAATGTCATGGAGATTGACCCGTGTTCACAGATGCTCATGCTACGTCTCAAAATTACGGGTCAATTTTGATCAATCCCGGTGGTTCTTTTTTCTTTTTGGGGGGGGGGGGGGTTTGGGGTGTCACCTTCATTGAAATTCTTTTCGTCTTTTGCTTGTCAAAATTCAGATCAACCCAGAAATTCCCCCGTAAGTGTCTGGAAAAGAACGTGCAAATACATCCCAGCGAAACATTAATATAAGAATGCTAGACAAACACACTAGCACCAAAAAAAAAAAAAAACTTAGGAAAAGGGGATATATACCTTTTCTCTTCTTGATAATGAAGGATTTCTATTGAGAAATAGCCGCGTTGTGGCTACCGTAGCTATAAAATAAAAAAGAAAACAAGGCACTGACTTAAAGAAGACGATGAATGTCACCAGACAATGGTCCAAGTCATGCTCCAGCTATCTGTTATTTTCCCAAATGAAGCAAAAAGGAAAGGTGGATTTTTGTGTAGAGCGGTCCAACATCTTTTTTCTTTAAGCAAAAAGCGAAACGCATGCAGAACTCTTTATGCTTCATTCTATGTTTTCTACAAACTTATTCCCCCGCTTCAATTGTGCACCACCAACCTTAGGCTCTCAAGGTAAATATGGTGATATGTTTTCTAAATTTTCAAATAAACTCAACATATTTGCTTTTATTTCCTTTTCAGTCAAATGACTTTTGTTTTAAAAGAATTACGTAGCCAAGACAAAAACATTCTCACTAAATAATTATGATCAAATTTATTTTTTTATACAGTGACAGTATATACACTATCATTATTAGGTGACAATTAATCTAAATCTGAATTTGAAGTTTAAATTTTACATGTACGTCGTCATATGTTCAATAATGATAGTGTATACAGTGTCAATATATTTAAGATTAAGTTGAATAATTAACTAATCCAAAACAAGGTGTATCTGTGACTATATATGAGACCATGACTCTTAGGGGCTGCTTGGCAAATGGGTCTAAAGGGTAGGAATGGGTATCAAAACTAATGATACCCTTATTTATTGTTTGGTAGACTACTATGTCAATTATTCAATGGGAATCAAAGTGTTAGATCTTTCTCCCTATGATTCCCTACTTGAGCTTCAAATTAATTAGGTCTTTGATATAACGAAAACTCATTTAACTTTCAAAACCAAACAAGGAAGAGGGAATTACCGAACTCACACTCATACTGGGATTTATAATTCTCATTCCAATTTGGATCCAGATTCCGAAATTTGAACCAACAGCTTCTTAATGTATGAATTGCCATAACGATCACACGTGGAACTGCAAACACGAGCTTTCACACCTGTGCTCGCATTTGCTCGTAATATTTGAATCGAATCCCCATTCGGAAGTTGGAATCAAATCCTTGCCGAAACCTGAATTCGAACAAGTCCTCGTGTGAAAAAGGGATGGGAATTAGAATTAACAGAGGTAAACTTTTCCTAGAAAAGTAGTGCATACTTGTATTCTGCACATCATTTCTTCTTCATTGCTTTGCTATAAGCTTCTAATTCCTCGTCCGTTCAGTCTTAAACTCTGCACCTCTCTTTTTCCCTTCTCAAATCTTAACTATCATTTACTTAGTGTAGTATTTGTCCCATTGATTTTTTTTTTTTTTGCCAATTGTAAACACCTACCGCACCTCTATTCTAATCTATTTAGAGGAAAATTCAACAGGATTAAAAGAGGTTGGAGAACCTCTAAATCAAAAGAATGTACTATTACACACCTGCATCCTTTTGAATCTGTACCTTATACACGGTTAGCTCATCTAAGGCGAGTTGGTTGTTTCATTGAGATTAAAGGTTCTGATTTTTGAACTTGGTTACATGGCAATACGGAGTCAAATCAGTCAATTTAATTGGATGCTGGAGGGATTGTGCCGCAAGAGCACATTATATTAATGGCATGTCCAGCCTCCCAGTCTAAGTACCAGGGATAAACTGGGTTTGTTTGGATAGAGTATTATTCGAAATATTATTTGGAATAATTACTGTAACACTTTTTGTGATGCGATGAATGTGAGATAAAAAGGTGATTGGAAATATAAAAAGGTGGGTTGAAAAATGTGTTTATGATACAAGCGAAATATTATTTGGAGAAATCTGCTATCGAAACACTCCCATGTTTCTTCTTCTTTTTTTTTTTTTCCTAGAATGACTCTAAATACACGAATACTACCACGTGACATTTAATCACCCCATATATTATATATTATATAATAATATATAGCCCCATGCCCATTCTATTGCACTTTGCGCTTCTTCGTAGCTGTAGTCAATACATCTAGCTCCAAAAATGACATGTGACGTTCAACCTCTTACGGCGGTGGGGACACCAAATACACTGCATCGAGTATATGTGTGGGGACAGAGATGGAGCCCACGTCGAAATATCAAATACGGAGGCAGCCTACCCTCAGAAGATAAAGAGGGAGCATAGAGCAGCAATGCACATACACATATAAGATTCAGAGCTGTTTCGTGGTCCATTGTTTCTGCTATAGCTTGCTGACCTCAAGAACGTTCGTTGGTGGAGTCTCAATCTTAAATCCGGAACTTCAATTCCATAATTAATCGGAGGGCCAGCTAAAGAAGCTCGAAATGATGACTCGATAATGCATTTCTTTTTGTTTTACAAGTTAAAATCGAGAGCCTGCAGTAACCTTTTTCTTTATGATGAATCGGGAATTTTGTTTTCTGCTAGCCTATAATACGACGGAAAAGCGGAACAAGCAGAGTGAGGGCGGAGGGGCCGTGTACGGAACTTCGCGGACAAAAGAGATGGGTACGACTTCTTTTGGCCACTAACCTGTGCAACTAAAGTAGTATCCACCGCCCGAAAGGAAAAACAAGGAAAAACAAGGAAGAACATTACATGGCAAGCAAGACTAAAAAAGATGAGTGTTGTAATAACTTATATAATTTATTCCTAAGAGTCAGTATAAGATTATCTTTATCTTTCACTAAATCGTCGTGAGAAAGCGTATTAACGTCTAGGCATATGATTGAGTATAATGTGGTGGAAATGGTTTGGATCATCATCATCATCATGCCTCATGAGCAACTTCACACTCATAAATCCAATCAGATGCACATTGCAAGGAAAAAGCAGAAAGTTAGAGCCTTTGGCCAATGGTCATCCTTGTTCCAACCCCCTCCAATCAACCAATGAGTCGGACAGAAGAGATTGCGACGTTTTGCGAAGACAACTGTGCGCTCAATAAATACGACGTTCCGGCTCATAGATCGGATGGACGAGACACGCGCACCCACCCAAGACGATGGGGTTGTTTAGGTTGGATGATCTTGATCTATCAAGCAAGCCGCTGTGGCCTTGTAGCCAATAGGGCCAGAGCAGTAGGGTAGGGTAGGGTAGGGTAGGGGAGGATGGGAGAAAGAACCCCATTAAATTAGATGTGAATTACTACATTACTGCTTTTAAAGTGGAATTTCCCAAAATAGAAAGGCCATCCGCGTGTCCCGGTATCTGATGTTGATGCTGCCCGCCCTTTTAAGGTTGTAAATCTGACCCGATTTGTACTCTCCTCTCCGCCGGGGCCCGGGGGGTGAGGGGTCCACAGTACCGTTCATCAATTTGCAAAAAAGCTTCGTCTCTCTTCACTCCAATTCATTGGTCCCCCACTCAGCTGCACCATCATCTCAGCTTCACCTCCCCAATTGATTGAATCTTGGCCAAGCATAAATTCTTTTGCTCAAAATTCATTTATTTTGACACGTACTATTATAATATAACCCCAGCGTTGTTTTGCATTTTCTTGAGAACCCCCCCAGTTTGTTGTGTATTTTAGATAGGGAGAACTACATAAATAGTCCCTCACATATTGTAAATGTGAAAATTTAGTCCCTCAGATCGAAAATGATCGATTTTAGTCCTTAATAAATAAAAAAGGATCAATTTAAATCCCTTTTCACTGTTCTGAGCAAATTTTGCCCGGAATGTCTCACGCGCACATTACGTGCCCAACTTTTAAAGGGTAAAAAGGTCAAATCACTTATCTGTTAACCAAAATGTAAGAGACAAGGGTTCCCAAAATTCTTCTTCTCCTTCATTTCAACCAAACCCAAAATCTAAGCTTTATCTCCATGGCGGAACCACCAACCTGTAATTGCGGTGCACCGGAGAGAATGAAGACATCGTGGACAACTGAAAATCTAGGAAAGAGGTTCTATGGTGAACATGCCAAAGTTCTGAGCTTCAGCTGCTTCACACCATCAAAGCATGGTTCAAGGATCCGCTAAGGTCTTTCTCCAATTGGAATTCTTCTCTATCCTTTTGTCAACGGCATGGAGTTTCTTGCGATAGCTTGTCTCGCGTCAACAAAATAGAGCTCTCAGGGAAGAATTTATCTGGAAGTGTTCCAAAGGCTGTTTTCCAGTTGCAACATGTTGAAACCATCAATCTTTCAAATAATCAGTTGTCTGGTTCAATTCCAGGCAATTTGTCTTCTTGTTTGTCGCTTAAACATCTCAATTTAAGCAACAATAACTTTACAGGGCCACTTCCCAAAGGCTCAATTCCGTTTTTCGAGACCTACGATCTATCAAACAATATGCTTTCAGGGGCAATCCCAGAAAACATCGGACTTCTGTCAAGATAAGAGTACTTGATTTTGGTGGGAATGTTTCGGAAGAAAGAATTCCAAAGTCCATCACAAATTTGACAAGCCTTCAAGTCTTGACCTTGGCCTCTAACCAATTGGTTGGGGAAATTCCACCAGAATTAGGCCTCATGGAGAATTTGACATGGATGTATTTGGGGTACAACAATTTCTCTGGTGGAATTCCAACAAAATTTGGTGAATTAACCTTTTTACATCATCTGGATCTTGTCAACAGCAATCTCACAGGTGAAATTCCATCATCTTTGGGTAACCTCATCAATCTTCAATACCTCTTTCTCTACCTCAATAAACTCACTGGACCAATTCCCAAATCCATTTTCGGGCTAAAAAGTTTAATACCGCTTGATCTAAGTGATAACTTTTTGTCAGGAGAAATCCCTGTAGATATATATAAATTGCAGATCTTGGGTTGAGAGGAATCGCAGAAGGAAGATAACGCTTGCAAATGGAGGTTTGCACTCAACATTGCAACTTTAGTCCCTTCCATTTTGGTCAACAGATAAGTGGTTTGGCCTTTTTACCCTTTAAAAGTTGGGCACGTGATGTGCGCGTGATACATTCTGAGCAAAATTTGCTCGGAATAGTGAAAAGGGAGTTAAATTGATCCTTTTTTATTTATTAAGGACTAAAATCAATCATTTTCAATCTGAGGGACTAAATTTTCACATTTGCAATATTTGAGGGACTATTTGTGCAGTTCTCCCTTTTAGATAATACCGCTAATTTCCGGCATCCGTGTGAAGTGGGCCCTCTCTCGTGGTACTAATTGCACAACACCACCATGCACCATCACCGCAGCAGGGGAAGGGACTAAAAGTAAAAGGAAGAAAAGTAACTTTTTTTTGTTATCTTTTTGGCCAGAAATGCCCACTTCACACAATTTTTGACTGCCATTGGTGGCAAAGCGTTTGCATAAATGGTGTTTGTGAGTGTTTCCTGGAAAACTTTTTTCTGCTGACCACTCATATATGGAAAGTATTGCAATTGAGTGAACCATGTGAAGTGCAATTTCTTTTGAAGTTTGTCTCTCTCCTGAAAATCTCTCTCTCTCTCTCTCTCTCTTAAAAGTTAAAACCAAACCCAAAAATCAAACCAAAAAAAGGAAAGAAATTCTTGCTTGTTGATCACACAAAAAATTGCAAATGCGGGGGAAGCACTTTGTAGGGCGTTATTAATTTGGCCAAAACTGGCTGAAAACTGCACAAAATAGAGAAGACAATAGGAAAAGCTTTGTTGAGCTTGATCTGTTTGTACATTTGATTGACAGTTCAGAGATCCAAATTAGAAAATTAGTACTGCCTAAACGACCACTGTACTGTAACTGATGATTCTCAAGATGAATGGGCAGTACCCCCCAAAAAAAACCACAAAAAACAACAAAACAATACAAAAAAAAATAGAGTACTTGTGGTGGGTTCTCAAATTAGGAGCTGTTTAAGGTTAAAACCGCTATTGATCCTTGAAAGAAAACCGAGAAATGATAATCTCAACCATGAGGATGAGGAATGTTATTGGCATGTCTGCATCAGCCATGTGGTGTCATTAAATTTGCTCATGTTTTGGAAAGCAACCTCAGAGCCAAGTGACATGTTGCAGCTGCTAACACAGCCCTTTTTTTTTTTTTTTTTTTTGGAACCAAACCATCATACGTTATTATTATTAGCAGAATAAGAATTCATTTCTCAGGGGTAACTGAAGCGTTGGAATATATTGCGTGAAAGGCTAAAATGACCTACGAATGATCTATAAGGGTAATTTTGTCAAATTAATATTTTATGGCTGCAAGAAATTCCGCTATTAATTTCCCCAAAAATTCTTGAGATCTAACACAACTGTAATTATCATTAACGACTTAGTTAACCGTGAAGTGTCTAATTCGAGACTCTCTCAGAGTCTTCCCTTCCTAACATTTAAAACCTCCCTTGAACGGTTCAAAAGAAAAAAGAAGAGATTCTCAATAAAGGGTTGTTATCTTTTTGTTCATTTTTTTTTTTTTACCAAGTAAGTTAAGACTTTTGTGGTAATAAACTAACCCGAATCCCGTGAGAACCCCAAAAGCCGGTATCTCTTGAGGTCTCACAGGGAACTAATATACTACCCCAATCCCCCTAACAACCCCGATGTGGGATCTTTTTGTTTATCAATTAGAAAATTTTTAAGAGAGAGAGCGAGAGAGAGAGAATCTTTCTTTTTCTTCCTTTTTGGGCTAAGGTGTTGGTAAATGTACGGTGTACGCAAAATGGTATGGGTCATGAGCATCAAATACCAGGCCTACAAGTCATTGCCGGCCCTGGGCTTTATACATGACATAGATAATGGGCTTTGCAGTAAAAGCCCATATACAATGTCCAGCTACGTAGATTGAAAGATAGCCAGTGAAACAAAAAAGTTGCTTCTGGAAGCCCATGGATTCGATTCCTCGTCCGCCACAAGCCTCGAAAGTGTGTCATTTTCAAAGGAAACACTTTTTTATTTTATCCTCCTCCTCCGGAAATGTGCGGACTAAATATTCCTTATTCTAAGAACCATCAGCAATATATATATAAGCTTTGGTAGCAGTAATATAATAAGTATGCCTGGTGCATGCAAATGCAGAGGCTTTTTTGCTATGCGGGGAGAAATGCTAAAACAAGACTGAATTTAGATAATCGCTTTGTGGAATATTAGCACGGCTTCAGAACAAGAAAACTGTATACCCCCCCCCCCCCCGGGGGGGGGGGGGCTATGTACAATCTTCCATAACAAAGGAATATATATATATATATAATGAGTGATGATGTCTTCTGCACGCTTATTCTTGAAGCTCGAACAACAGTAGAAACATCCAAACTACATCACAACACATCAGAAAGTGAAACGACTTCCATTTCAAAGGTTCTTGTAACATAACAAAATTGGACTGCTGCTTCCTAGTCGACTAGTCACTCGCGTGACTGAGTTTCACGCGACACACCATACTGCACCATAAAAAATTCAGCAAGGCTACATGTATTTTCCTGATCAGTTCACCAATCAGTTATAAAGGCCTTCGTTCAGGATGCTCAATTCTTCGAGTCTGCGACGCTCCTTTACGTGATTAATGTAGCTTGTGGCCTTTGTGTCAACTTGTTCATCTCCACCAATGCCTGTAGGGCCGTGAACGTAGCCATCCGAACTAGGAAAGCCTCCGCCTGGCTGTGAGAAAGACTCTGTTTGCACCGCGGCCGAAGATGCGCGCGGCTCTGGCTCAACCTTTGTAGCATATTGCATCATAGATGGTGCAGGTTTAGCAGCTCTGTAGAAAGACATAACCAGCTTGCTCTTCAGAAGGCTGCCTCCTCCTCCACCTTGCATCCGGTTGGCGATCTCCATTTTGAGTTACAGCACAAAATTAGAAACTTATATACAATTTACTGGGGGCAGCTCCACTATTTATTGGACTGAGGTTGTTAAGATAAAAATGAATCTTCTTGATGATCGATCAGTGGTCCCCCAGCTAATTACTGCTTTGCAGTCATATAATACTCAATTAGTTGTAGTTGGATATATTCCTCTTTATATTTAATTCCAGATTCGGACCCATTTTCCGAGATATGCTTAATGCAGAATTGCGTTGGTGGATTAAAACATATCCAAGGAAAGATTGAGCCGACTGTGGACTTTCTTTATGCATGGCTTCCTGCTTCGCTTTTTATTCTCTCTGTCTATCCCGTGATTTGGTACAAGATCTTGCGTTTGTTTACTTATTCTTATTTGTATGGTGCTATAGGCCAGGCTCGGTTGGAGCTGCCTTTGACGAACTATAGTTAGAAAGTACAACTACTAGTTCAGCGCGTTTAACTAAGATATACATCCCTGATTTCCTGTGGTCCTGGAACACAGCAATCACCAGTCAGCGCTGCTGGATGATGATGATGTTTATCTCATGCAAACAACCCAATATTGTGATAACGTACTGGAGTTGATAATTCATGCACTAAGAGGGGGGATCAAGCGAGTTGCCACTCCAAGACCTGCCGTGTAAATGGCCTGCATAAGAAGCTTGTTGCTGTGAATAAATGTTCATCAAAGATAAAACTAATCAAGAAACTTAACATAGAATTAGCCCATATATCAGAGAATGAAGAAAGTCCCTCCAGATGATTGCGTATGAAACAGACCGCATTTGCAGATGAAATTCTCAGCCTGACCTCCTTTCACAGTTGATTTTAATTAACCTATGTCATTATTTCATTACAATGATCCACTAGCAGAAGTGGCAGAATTACTGTTGTATGACTTTGTTCTCAAACTCTGTGAGGCTGAGGAGAGAATTTTCAGTTCAACGGCTGCATATCACATCAGCTTATGCATCACAACAGACTAGTAGGATTATAATTTGGAGTTCCACTTTTGGAGATTGTAAATCTTCAGCACAGGATCCTGGGATACGCAATTCCATTTTCTCCAACGACCATTAGATAATTATACTACTTAAGATGGGAACAACTGCATTGAAGTTTTTCTCGTTGCAGAGGGGCTGAATTACCTGGAAGTGGAGAAATAAGAAAGTAGGTGAATGGTGAAATTTTCATTTCCTCAACAGGTATCAAGAATAGGTCACACAGATAAATCTAGCAACAGCAAACATTCTTAAGAGGGAGGTGAAAAAGAATTAGTGTCTAGTACAGCAACAGTTTATTGACGCAGTCAGCACAGTGCAAGCAACGGCAATTAACGAGAGCTACTCCCACAGGAATGTTAGAGTCTGCTGAGATCCACCACTTGTAGATGACTCTTCAGGTCCATTCTGAAACATTTCCTGGAAATGAAGGGTGGCATTGTTGCTCACTCGGGAATCTGATTCAGAAATTACTGGCTTGTTTTCTATTTCCTGAGCATATGGAAACTGGCCTGGACTGCCGTACTGCAAATTGTGTACTAAGGACTGTGCCTGGGAAATGGAGTCAGGCTGCACCATGTGGCTAAAACCAATCTCCCTAGTTACGGCGGGTGCAGATGACAGAAGAGAGAGAGCACGATCAGAATTGATAACTTGATTCAAACCATCGGAAAAGATCTTTTGGCTGCTATTATTATGTCCTGATGCAGAATCAGGATCAAGAAGCGGTTGGCAGATGGAAGTTTCAGGAAGAGTGCGGGGGGTGCTTTGAATGAATTGAAACTGGTTCACTCCTTTGTAGTCATGAACCGACTCTGGGAACGCGTTTTGCCTGTCTATGTAATTTGTGTTTGATTGGCAGTACAGCACCACATTATTCTCAGGTTTGACAACACCACTCCAGCTGGAACTCACCACAGCACTTGGAAATATTTGAGGTGTATCAAATGACAGAAGCCTACTACTACCTGCAAAGGTAGCCATTTAAATTTCAATGTTCACTTGAATGAATCATGATGAAGTATCTAATATGCGATTCACATAATATGCTAGTGCATTAACAGAGTCAACAAACAAGAATGCTCGATCTTTACTCATCCAGACCTTGTTGACTTGGAAAAAGCATTCCAGAGTTTCTGGAAAGTTCTGCCTGAGGCTTCCTTCGCCTCCTATTATGGCCATCAAGACGTTTTCTGCAGCTCCTTTTTCCTTCATCAAACTCCCCTAAAGAATGAAACCTGCACATGCATACAATGAGTAAGAAACGAGCAGACTGGAATCTACAAGAGAGAAAATCTTCAATAACAATTGAAATTCTGCAATGAATAAATATCAGAACATGTGCAATCCAACGTGAATACAGCTTTCTTTCCCCTTAATGTGTCAAATTCAAAGAATTTCACGTAAAGCATGCACGGATGGAGGATACCATGCACAGCCAAGTCATGAAAGTAAGTCACCTACTGGGAGCAGCTCAACCTAGATTGCATCATAACAACATGGAACTAACTACCATTGCACTCATTGCTCACAAACTTGAAGAGTCATAACACGTTGCATACGTGATTTATTGTTCTGGCATCTATATCTTTTCACTTGAAAAATACTTTCAGGTAAAAAATTCATTAGAAGAAGAGACGTTAGCTCCACAACATGCTCCAAATATACACTGAATTCATGATAGGATGACTTTCAGTTGAATTTAGTTAGAAACTGTTCTATGTCTCGAGTCAATGATTTGCCAAATGTTCATTGGAATATTTACATTTTGTGGTCAGACTCAGCTAAACTATCATGAAAATCACATGGTTTCAATTAGGGATACCTCATCACGTGAAAGGCATCAATCAACATTGAGCATCAAACCACTACAAAAAACATTTCTGAATGCATACTTATAAAATTATGTAAAACCTTGTAGTAACGGCGGATCAGCATTTTCATGACTAAGAGATTAGGGAGGGAGTTGATGAGTTTCACATGGCACCTAGAAAATACATGATACTTTGATTAAAGGAGGTTCAATAATTGATACTTTTATGCCACACTTTTTATTCTTTTCTTCTTTTGGGCCTATTGGAAAGGTTATTGACCTGTACCTAACAACTTAAAAAAACAATAAATATAAAAAGTAAGACAACTCCAGAACAAGAAATACTATAGCATGAAACTAGAATCACCGAACTTGAATGGCGCAAAACCCACTAAAGTGGTCTACGATAGTAAACCATGAACTAGCAATACCAGCTTACAGATATTCTACCCAACAAACATCCTGCTATAACTAAAATTGCTAGACACAGCTTCAATCAACAAGAGATCGGCCTTCTTCATGCTGGAATCCATAAGATAAAGAGTTAGGAGTCTGAAGGCAACAAAAAGCACAAGAGTGTGAAGGAACGGCTACCAAAAACTGGGGAAAATGAAGTGAGAGAGACAAAGAAGAAGCATAAGAAGGCAATGAGATCTAATTGATCACAATCCTCTTTAAAATTTATCAATAGCAAAACTGCAGACCATTCTTGATATAAAGTGGTTTACCTGCTGCATTGTTGACAAAACCGTAGCTCACGACCCCCAATTGTGACTTTTGAGGCCTTAGAGTGGTGCTCGCAGACTTTATGGCGGCGATGATAATCTCGACATTGGCTAAGGTCAGCATTACATCCATCAACCAAGCAATGAGCCATTTGGGTCACATTCCCAGGTGCTTTGGCCCTCTTCGATGATCCCGTCAATGACGATGATTCCATCAACAAGATTTGTGGTGCTCAATGACTTTCCAACCCCCCCAAATTCGAAATATCAACAGCTTCTTTAACTAGAAAGATTAGCTCCCTTGAGTCTCTCTTCACTTGTAAGCTACTTGACTCCAGTCAACAACAAGATTTACACGTTACAAAAAAGGCAGAATAAGAAGCGTCTCCCTCCAATCCAGCTAACTTCCAAGAAATTGTCCGCAAAGAGAGATCCCAGACTAACTTTCCCTCTCAGTCAAGTTCTTTTCATATGGATCCTCCATTAGCCTCACAATCAAGTTCTTGACAAACTTATCCACCTGGTACAACATTCCATAACCGTTGAGATAAGAGGGGAGAGAAAAACAAAAAGACAAAATCATTAACTCCTTAAAGATAGACTCTTTTTGGGTTCATATTCGTGTAAATAATCAAAATAAAAGGGGAAAGTTCAGAATTAGTGTAACAATGAACAGGCTAGTATAGTTTTGGTCCTAAAAGTCCTAAAAAATGAACCCAAATAATTCCCTCGTGTAAGTCAAGGTCTTCGATAGACTCTAGGGGAACATCTTCAACAAAGGAAACTGCGGAGCTAGTTCCTTGAAACCAAAACCATCCTTCTAAGATAAATAAAACTCAGGAACATTAAAGTATAACTGCTTCAAGTTCTTGCGTTTTGTGCAGACTATACAGCTCAGGTCATTGGTTTTCTTGCTGGAAATGTTAGGAAATGGTATGAGCAGCAGTTGGAATATTCGAGATGTATTTAGCATAACTAACCTTTTCAAAATTTACATGTCCGACAGCCACCAAAAGGCTGGGGCCTAAAGAAGAAATTGGACATGCCTCAGCATCCCAAACCCTCAACAACTCCTCAACCACCAAAAACAAATTAGGCAGGAGGAGGAGGAGGAGGAGGGAGGAGGGGGGGGAGGAAAAAGATATTAGTACTGCTTAAAACATATATCTACACTAGTCATGGTGCAGGGGGAGATTCTAAAATGCAAAAAGTAAGGTTATGGTCATGTAAAAAGGACAGAATTGTAGGACCATGGTCATTCAAGATGACTTCCACGGATTGAGAGAAGAGGGTTACAGATGGTTGTTCAGAAAGAAATGTCTCCCAATTCATGTCAAGTTCTCTGCCAAAAAGTGGAAAAATCTCAAAAACCATGTGCAAGTTGTAAATAATGCAACCCCACTTCGTCCAATTATGAAGGGAGGAACCACAGCTATGAATCTTACTAGTCACAGTTCCAGGCCCAGAGAGAGAGAGAGAGAGGCCCTCTAAAGAAAATAGGGAGGAAAAGATGTACGTAATAGTAGTAGCAGTAAAAAGAGGAAAAAAGGAAATATCACAGCTGTCCTTTGTCTTTTATAATATTATTGCAACAATAGTAAAAATCCAATCACTACCCATTACACAAAAAAATTTCATTCTAATAACATGCTAGAAAAGGTTTCATCACCAAAACCACTTAATATACCATAACTACTAGCGAAGGCAAGAAAAGAAAAGAAAAGAAAGAAAAGAAAAGGGTGTGAAAAAGGAACAGAGCCCTCGAAGATGGGTGGATAGATAGACAGACACACTGAACAGCCCCCGCGGATTCCCAGTTCCATCTCAATTAAAAGAAACAGCAGAAACAGCCAGAAAGGCAGGTAGAGAAAGTGGTGAGTACAGAACTACTATAATACCTTAAAATCAACAGGGAAGTTGGCTTTGGCCTGTTGAGCAGAAGCAGTTAGATATTT
This sequence comes from Coffea eugenioides, assembly GCF_003713205.1. Lineage (NCBI taxonomy): Eukaryota > Viridiplantae > Streptophyta > Magnoliopsida > Gentianales > Rubiaceae > Coffea > Coffea eugenioides. The sequence goes on along the minus strand of NC_040045.1, from coordinate 45,940,966 downwards.
TGGAGATTCATCATCAAAGAAAGCATAAAGATTAAAACTTTGGGCCTCTGAGCAAGAAAAGATCAAGCAAGATAGTACACGATGCCCTTTCTATATGGTACTAGTAGCACATCCAAAGAATTACTACTTGAAAAGATCACAGCATAATAGCAGTAATAATAGAGTAATAAAAGTATCTAAGAAGAAGTAGGAGGAGCAAGAACTTGGGAGACTTACAGACAAGTGCAAGAGAAGAAGTCTGACTTGGTCTTCTCAGCCATTCATTCTCTGACAATGAGACCATTATAACAGTCTAGATCAGTAAAGTGGCAACTAGCAAAAGACAGTCATAAGCCGTGTGTCCCTCCCCTCGTTGTGGTGTTTTTTGTACGCGAGAGAGAGAGAGAGAGAGAACTGCGAAAGTGAGGAGGAGAGTTAATTAAGGCTAGGAGGGGTGAGGAGCTGAACAAGACCAAGAGCAAGAGCAAGAACAAGATAGAATAGAGACATGATGGTACCGCGAGTGAGAGCAAAAGAAGCAATAGAGGTGTGTTTCATGTTGGAATTATTGGGAGGAGCTTTTATAATTTACACACTTACATCAGCACAGCAGCTATTGGATAACGCCTCAAAGACACATACTACTATTACTTGTGCAACGAAAACATGCCTACTAAGTAGCACTCTAATTCAATTTTCACATACTAACTAAACCGGTCTGTGGGGTCGGAGCAGGGTGGGGTGGACGATTGCTGAGTTAAAAAACTTCAAACTTGGAACTGTTTGTTCACTTTCTTTCTTAAGCCTCATTCCTTTTTAAGCTAAAAGCCTTGCCACAAGTGTTTAATAAAAAACAACTAAACTGAACTATTTGATTAAGTTAAAGAAGAACAAGAGCCATAAAATGAGTGGCAAGGAAAGCGACAGGGTGTGTTTGTAGCTTTCAACTTTATTATGGACTCGAGAGAGAGAGAGAGAGATAGACGGGGCAAAAGATAAAGTACATGGGAGGATGAGATTGAAACGAGGGGGGGCTGGTAGGTGCTGGTGGGCGTGGAGTGGAAAAACTGGAAACTGGAAAGTTTGGTGTGGTTTCCCAGTCCCAGTCGTTGTGTCCCATAATAGAATCATGTCCCCTTGCCTCTTCTAGTTACACTACCACTACTCCTCTCCTTTTCCCCTTTTTTCTTTTAAATTAATACTTTCTTCTTTATTTCCTTTCTTTTCCTCTGGTGTTATAAATTTTCTTCTTTTTTTTTTTAAGATGACCTATTATTCCCTCCTGCAAACAAAATTGGTTTTATTGTCCTCTACACACACACACACACATATATATATATATATTGAAAAGATATTATTATTATTGTCCTCTATATTTGAAATGGGAATCTGTTACACATATTATTAAGCCAGATTCTTATACTACTAGAATGATTGGCCAGCGCACCCTGTCTTGAGGATGCATGCTGTGCTATGGGTCCTCTGAGGAGCTCAAGGAAACAGCGTACATCAAATATGGAGCGACAAAAATGGCAAATACAGCAAGTTGCAGAAAGAGTATAGCAAGAAGAGCAATAATATTTAAAGTCATTTTCCGTAAACACAAAGGTACACAAATATTTTCTGTAATTCCTCTGGTCACCCTGTCTATTAGAGGGGGAAAAAAATAAAAGCATAAGCAGGAGCTGAACTCGCATGTTTTTCACTCTCTTTCTCTGTCCGCTTCTTAACTCCTAATTCTTTCCTGCTCGAGGGAAGGAAAAAAAAAAAAAAAAAAAAGGGGAGAGATAAGGAGAGAAGCCACGTGAGTCTCTAAATTTTCGTTTGGATTAGCTGTTTTTTGGAATGTTTTTGAAAAATTTTACTGTAACAGAGTTTTTATAATATATTTTGGGATATTTTTAAAAAATATTTTGGAATATTTAAGAGTAGAAGAGTTTTTAGAATATATTTTAAAATATTTTTTAAACATTAAAAAAGTTTAGAATACTTTTTAGCGTATCTTTTGGAGCACTTTTTAAACATTTTAATAACATTTAAAAAACTAATTTTTGAAAAACTCTTGAATCCAAACAAAGCTTGCTCGGTTACTACTTATAGTAGGCAATGATGTTGAAAGTCATTATAAATATGTCAATGATTAAAAGCTAAAACCTTTAACGAAGGAGAAGTGGCAGTCTAGTCTTCCTTCTTTACAACTAAAGAAGATTAAAAAATTCGGTCAAAATCCAAGTTAAGAGAATGATGCTTTATTTAAGCAGGACAAAGTTCCATTTCATTTCACCTGCAATATGGGTTTTGATGCTTGTTGGAAATTGCAATTCTTGGAAACCATAATTTATGCTATTACAGGAAAACCCTCGAAGTCTAGATTTTGTGTTCAAAATGGCCCTCTTTAGCTAGGGTTTGGACCCAATAGATGTGACCCAAACTTGTTTATGCCTCGTTTCTTCTTCTTCTTCTTTTTTTTTTGTAATTGACATTAAGTGAGAGAAACCAAGGGAACACAACTTTTTTTTTTCATTTAAACAAGAAAACTTTTTATACACGGAGAGAACTGTCTCATTTTTTGTTTTTATGTCAAAGCATTCCTTGAATAATCCCTCAAATCGCACAAGTTTGACAATCAACCATGGACAAGCCTCTTTCCTCCTGATGTTTGCTCTTCGGAGCAATCCCTACTACCTCTTGTCCTCCGATTTCAAATACTCAAACCAGAGGGGCTGGGGCCTGGGGTTGGATCTGGACATCGAATCAGCAATTTTGTTTACCCTAACTAATAAATTTTTTTTTTAACAAAGAATCTATATGTAATTGTATCACAAAAATTGACAAATGACACAATAGACCATTTAAAAAGACGCAAAACGACACGAGAATGTCATAGAATGTATGGAAAAAGACGGTCACAAAAATATATGCTACCTGATTACATACAGTTTTCCCCAAAAATTGTGACCTGTGGTCTACCTGTGCTTAGTAAATCTGTACGCTCATGTCGTTGAAAAGTTTCGAATCGAGAAGTTTTAAAGAAAAAGAAGAAGAAGAAGCACTTAGGGGAGAAACTGGTCTTGTTTGGAAAGTAATTTTTCAAATAAAAATTGCTACGTTTTAACTGCAAAAAAAGAATTTTGCAATCCAAACATGACCTAAGTATTTTGACTGCGAAAAAAGAATTTTGTATTGTGTTTTCAAAAAGTTAAGGGCACATCATCTGAGAATTTAGATAATGATTGTTTTTTTGTTATTTAATGTTAATTTTTATGAGGGTTGGATGCACGTATGTAGTACGTTTGCGATGTCGGCCGTTGAAAAAGAGTTTTGTAGTTAGGTAGTAGTATTATAAAACGCCTTTATCGTTCCACGTGTCCCGATCTGTTAGTGTGTCAATTATGCAACGGAGACGGAGCCTTCGACTTTATGTAATTTATTTATATATATATTTTCTTGGCACACTATTATAATTGCAGCATACCCCATTAATTAATTAATTATGTGGGGATGCTTATATTACACGTGTCAGTAATCTATAATTGTATATCACCTCAACTGAGCGAAGGGGCAGCATTTTATGCATGGCATTGATAATTGATTGATGGATGGATGGATGGATGAAATTGGGTCATGGCCGTGGAGCCCTTAATTTGGTTGCTTCTAATGATCCCCTGTTTGTCCACTAGCCCGATTATGCATTTCTATGACTGACATCTTTGCATCTTTTAAAATCTTTTTCCAATCATTTGACTTAATGCTCTACAAACACACTACTACTATCCACCTTCCGTCCTTCCTGGATAAGATCCGGGTTTCTACATTTAATTGTTTGTTATTATTCGTAATAAATATAAATATTATATATATATATATATATGTCATGTATTCAATGATAAAAATACATACACTATCAATATATAGAAAATTAATGCTATATATATATATAACGGTTTAAAAAATGATAATTAATTATTAAATAAATAAATACTAGTAAATGATAGATGAATGGCAAATCTTTTGCTACTAAACTCTCTCTCACTCATGCTGGCTCAACCAACCTTTGGCTTTGGGAGCATGTGGGCGTTATCCTGGAAAACTATTCAATTTCATGAACAGAGTGCATTAGTAAGTACAGTAGAGAGAGAGCAGGGAAAAAGATGTCCATCTGAAACAACCAAACCCCGCCCCCCGCTCATAAGTTGGTCGGTCCAATTGATGCAATGGTACTTTTACCATCAAGAGTTTCGACGAGAAAAGGTTCGCTCATCCCACCTGTAACATCAACCTAGGATTCAGGAAGCAGCGGCAAGTGAAAAGTAGATGGATATGTTCTTTCACACTCCGGTTAATAATAATAATTAGGTGAGAGCCGTTGTGGGAAAGAGGAACCTAGTAGCACTTGCCTTTCCGTAGATAACATACACTAACACACCTCCCTTCCTACAAATCCCAAAAGCGGAGCAAAGAAGTAATCGGTTTATCATCTATGCACATCGGTTTCAAAAGCTCGAATAACGGCGGAGAACGATTTTATTCCTTTACTCTTGGAAAACTCTGGTGCTGCAACACATCTTCCAATCTTCATACTAAAAGCACTGTTCTTATCCCATCCTCTCTTACCTCTTCCCTTTTACCACAGTAACTATATTCAGGGAGTACCCAGGCCAGTGCAGAATACAGAAGCAGAAATCCACCACACGATGCATGCAGGAAGAAGCTTTCTATCACACTCATCATTCGGTCCAGGAAGCCAACCTGGAAAGGGCAAAAAATGAATCAGCGGATAATAAACCAACAGGTAAACAACTCCCCGAACCCTTCTACTGCTGATGATTTTAGTCATCAGATATTCCGGGGCTGATATTGATAATAGTCAAATAGAATGTGCCCTCATCGAAACGCATGGGAATGATGGCATGACAACAAAATAATCATCGACAGACATGATTAGGATCCTAAACTCACACACGTATCCATGTCGAAAGGAAAAAGGCTTTGGCTACCTTATGCACGCTAAGGAAATAAAATCATTAAAATCATGGTTTCCTTTTTGTTTCACACCACTCCAACCAGTCTCCACAAAATTCCATACGAGCTCACGTCCTCTTTAGTCCTGAAAACTGGACACGGATAGGAGTTTACAAGGGCCAAACGGGATTTAATATCTAAAACCCGAAGACACCACTCAAAACTGTGAGGGAAGTACATCCACCAAAGCCGATCTGCATGACGTGGGAAGAAATACCTCCGAACACTAACTGTTCGTGGTTTAAATTAACCATCCAAGCTCAAGCAGTAATCCTGGGATGAAATTTGTAAATATCTTTAAAAAAGTTTTCATCAATTTGCATGTCCAACTCTTTTCAACATAAAGCAACCGTATGCGAATTTATAAGATAAGCCGCATCCCTTTAGCTCTGTTGGAATAAATTCCACTATTCTGACAGCCAATTAAAATAAAGGATAAATCACCTTTTTATCCCCATGTGTTTTTGTTTGGTGCTTTACCACATAACCTTCCTATATTTTAAAAACTCCCTTTTATGATTTGGATTAACGTGTTACCGTTAGTTTTTCTATTAAAACTAACCATCAATAGTCAAAAAGTTAATATCAAACTAATAAATTAACAAATTTACCCTTTCATTACTTCTTTTTTTCCCTTCAAACATAAAAAAGAAGAAATCGAAAAAAAAAATACATAACTAAGAACTAGAAAATAACATTAAATATTTGGTCTAAAAACCTACAATGATATTTGTAGCCAAAAATGATTTGATATTTTTTGTTTCTTATTTATGTGTTTTATATTTCCCTTCCATCTTTTTTAGTTTCTTATTTATTTTTTATTTCCCTTTCATCTCTTTTGTATTTTGGAGAAAATTAAGATTTTGTAGGTCAAAATATAGGTTTTCAAAATCATCTCTACTCTTTCCTCCTCCCAAAAAAAAAGAGAGAAAGAAAAGGAATAAAGAAAAAAAAAGTAGTGAAAACGTGAATTTGTCAATTTATTAGTTTGACTTTAATTTTTTTACTATTGAAAAATTAACGGTGATACTTTAACCTAAACCATGAGAGATTATATATAAGTTTTTAAACCATAGAAAATTATGTGATAAAGCACCAAATTACTGGAGGATAAAAGATAATTTATCCTAAAATAAACTATATCACCACAATCCATCATCTTGTCCATTTTACAGCAATGCAATCACCAATGACAGACCACGAAAAACAAGAACTGGGAGAAGAATGCAGTAGGGCACTTGATCTGAGAATCTTGTTGCAAAAACTTACCGATGATTGGAAAACAGCTTTACTAATTTTCACAATGCAATACTCCAGCTCTTATGCAGTATTGGCATTGTTCTGCAAATGAAGAAGGTAAAAGCTAAACAGAAGACATGTATTAAGCGAAATGGAAAAGCACAACCAAAAAAATCCAATGCACGCAACAAGAACAAGATATCATGAGATGCACAAATAGTTGCAGTTATTATTGGATTATCTTTTTTGCGTTTTTACTTATATTTATTTTAACAGCTATTGTTTTTAATGCTTGATCCATCGTTTCTTATTTTTACTTTGTAAGGGAGCGGAGTGAGTTGAGGTTCAGCAATTTGCCAAATGATATTCCCTGTTGCAGCAACCCGCCAAACACAAACTTGCATGTACAAATCACATAACCCAAAATGACTTGAGGCTTGGTTGAATTATTTTACAATCTAATACCTAGACCACTTCCTCAAGCTGTTTCACAAACCTAAAGGAAGATATCATCAAAGCAGAAAAAGTGGGCAATTATAGGGAAAGGGAACGGCCAATACGAGCAAAACCTCCCAATGTGTGACTACTAGCATTAGCCATACCCTCATTTTGTTTAAAATCGTAAATAACATGACATCTGATGTTTAACCAATCTGCCCATCCATACAGCCTAGGCGATTCCACAATAACGTTAATCAAAACACAGAAGCCTTCTCTGTACTAAGATAGCACACAAAATATTTAAAATCATTGTGTAGTTAAAATCTTCATGGATTATTCATGCGTACCAAATTGGGGACTTGCAGGCTCTCAGGATGATAGTTATAATTCAATCATTCAAACATACTCGCCAGATTGAAAGCACAAGTTCAAACAACAGAGCTTACCCTTGACTCTAAGGTCTTTTTACTGTCACTGAAGTACTGGTTTGGATGATTAATCCCAGCATCATAAGATGTGCCGTGAACAGCCTCAAATGTCAAAGTACATGCCAACTGCACATTGCTTTCAGCATTTTGATTTCCAACCCCAAGCAAAGAAGCGAAATTATCAGAGGCAATTCAAGACAACAAACAACACTGAATACCAACCTGGTAATGTTTATTTCGCACTTTTTCCATTACATCCTCTAGTGCACGACTGCCTACTCCCATCCTTCCAAGGGCAGCTCTCAATTTCTCTTCACTGCTCAAGAAAGATTGTCCAGCTAATTATTTCGGCCAAAAAAACTTTTAAGCCAAAAAAGAACATAGAATTATAAATGATAACGAGTACAATATAAGCTTAAGTTTTACAAAAAAGTATTTCTGTTGATGATGACGATGATAAAAAACTGACACTGATAAACATGTCAGCATTTCATCAGATAATTTTCAACTTAAAATCAATGGTATAGAACATGGTACCAAAATAATTGGACTGCTTTGACTCAAAAATATAAAGAAAGTCATCAGAAATATGAATTTCTTGAAAATTCAAGCAGGCACAATGTAAAAAATTCAACATATAGAAAATAAAGCCTGTTACATTATTGCAAAGGTCTGACCTGAAATGACGATATGGACAACCATGATGATCTCCAACACCAGGCATCGAAGAGATAATTTTTTGGCATGAATAGGGAGTGTAATCCTGCAGTTACCACAAAGAGAGTTGAAGAAAGTTGGACGCTAGTGTGAAAAAATTGGCCAATGCACCCATGCAGAATTTCACAAATTTTGAAATGAGTTGTTTGATTAACAATAAGGAAAAAAAATGGGGCAATTTGAACAGATAGAGTTATTCTAACATGACTACAGCTCACATGGAATTCAATTTAAATCTACTCAGAAAATTGTTGAAAGTAATTTGAACAAGATGATTTTTATGTCATACACAGAAGAATCAGGAGTTTCCTTTTCTTAACTTAGTTTCCTTTTCTTCTCTTTGTTTATGTTTTCTACTGAACACAAAAGATACATTAATCTTCAGTTGTGCATTCTATCTCTATAGAAAAAATGTCATATTAAATCCAAAAATTTAAACTTAAAGAGAAAATTGAGAAGTATCAGAAACTGAAAATAACTCACTGTTCTCTTCCCTTCTTTTCCGTAATTGTGGCGTATGCTGTATGCATATTCTTTGTCAAATCTTTCAACACCAAACTGCAACACCCAATGTGCACTTAAAAGGCTATTGCAGCAAATTAATAAGAGCAAAAGAATTTTTCTGAAATTTTGCCTCTGTTAGGTCTTATGGTACAAAAAAAAAAAAGCTATTAAGATTTCGTATGCTAAGAAATACATTGTGCCTCTTCACAATTGGGGCGATCAATGAATCTAACTTCTCAAATACAGATGAAATGGCATAAAGCTACATCTTACTTTTCTTGAGAATTCTGCTTTCCAGAATGCAAGAGCATCATCTAACTTCAGTCCAACACCCTAAAAGCAAACACTCAACAAGAAAAATCCATAAGAAACATCCATACATGTGCAATAAAATGCTACGATACAATTTTCAGAAATTATTGCCACCACTTTAACTATTATAAAACAATTGTGTCATTTTATGCATACGAAAGATCAGGTTTGACTTCTATAGATAATATTATATATCCATAAAACAGAGTTGTGTTAAAACATATCTAATATCTAGGACATGCAAACCTTGAGAAATAAACCCAACTGCATTCTGCCTCCATGCTTCAGATGGTGATCCTCTCTCAACTGCATCAAAGCCATGCATATCATGGAGTAAATTAAATAAAATGAGGGGAATGCATATCCTAAAAATATTGTTTCAAAATTAAACTTCAATGGACAATAGCTGAAGAAAATTATACAACGGTGAAATATTAAAACCTCCAACCTTCTCAAACAGATGACGCATGCACAAGGGAAAAGAACTCTTAGCCACTTGGTCAATATCTTTTAAAGAAATTTCTGTAAATTCTCTTGGCTGCAGAAGAGGTTCAGCTATATGATCAGGATTACCTTAAATGGAAATGAATCAGGGGCTACAGACGATCATATTGCATCTGTCAAATACCTGACTATAATCCGGACCCAAATAACTCGAGGATAAGGATTCAACGAGCTACAAAATAACCAGCGAAGTAAGAATAACAAATTTGAGAAAAACAGAAAAATGAAACATAAGAATTAATTCACCACTCACAGGCGTCAAACGATCTTTTTCTTGTTCTCTGATCATCGTTGTCCATTTTCTGAATATAAAATATAAAAGCTAAAGACCATCGGAATCTCTTATGAGATTTGATGCAAGAGATACTAGGCTAAGAAATCTAATACATGAGACACCAAGACAGATATCTCCCGACGCCATATAACAAGACAAATCAAACAACCAAAGCCTCGACTAAATCGTGTCTTAGATCTATCCATGCCCTATTTATGCAATTATGCAGCTGATGGAGAAAAATTTTAAAAGCCAAGGAACGTTTTTTGGAACTTTTGGGAACATTAAGGACCATACATCAAAACACAAGACTGAATTTTCAAACAAATAGGCAAACTACTAAGATATAGAGCATACTAGTGCTGACTGCTGGGAACAGAAGACACAGTGCAAACAGACCACCGTCTACGGTGCAACTGGAGGTTTGGAAGGCAATAATACTGCTCTAGCGCAAACACACTTGAGCTCATAGTATTAAAAAGGAAATGGCAAATTCATGTGCAACAAAAACTGCATAGCACCAACTGATACAGATTAAGTTTATTTTTGCCCAAAAAAAAAAGCAATGCAAAAGTTTAGGGTCAGTGAAAATAAACTACCTGTTTGTCAACACAAGTGCTTTCGAAAGAAGAAAGCGAAACTGCGTAACAACAAGAGATACCACCTGTAAAAAGTCGTAAATACATTGATCAGGTAGATGGAACCCAAGTACATACAGATGTGAATGAATCAGTAGGCACTAAATTCACCTGATTCATTGCAACATATGCTTGGCCTTTTTGAATATATACTCGGCGGCCTGCCACAAGCTCGGGCACTTCTTCAAATGGCACCTTCATTCATCAAATTCAAGGATACATTGGAGAAAAGATTAAGATGACCACAACTTCTATTAGACAAGATGCTCATTCAACTCCACAAGGTAGAGGAGGCTCTTTTGCAACTTTTAAAGGAACACGAACTATAGCATTTACTTCATATACGAATAAAAATTTTCTCCTTAATTACAGAATTATTAGTTTTGACAAACGTACTAAAATGATAGATTATAGTTCACAATCACCTAAAGATTTAACTTCTGACATTCATATAGACGTCATGCTCACCAATCAAATATCGGAGGCATGACTAAATGCGATTATCACATACAAGGAAGTCTTATGGGCTTAAAGGAATTGCAAGAATTGCTATCGATCTATTCTCATAATGCTTGTCAAATTAAATCCAGATCAGCACAATTACGTGTGTGACAGTGCAAACCTCAAAAGTAACTTAGAACCCCATTTAGATATTCTCTTATCAGGGGAGGTGGGAATGCAACATTTACCTTGTAGAATATACCATCACCTGTAGAAGAGAAAGTGGAAATTGTATTAAAATCAAGAAATGAGAGGATTGAAAGTAAGATCTGAAAATTCATCAGTGACAGGATCAACAATCACAAAAATTGGATTGGCAAGTATGACAGCAAATACCACTTGACAGGGATTGACCAGTTGAACGCGCAACTTGGCTCAGTTTATCTTTCACATTCTGCATAGGAAAAATAGAAAAAAAAAACATGAATCAGATATTATTGGTTGACAAATGCATTATCACATAAAGAACCAGCATGTACAAATACTAATTAAACAACTAAACTCGAGGAATATTAAGCGAATGAAGATCATGAAGAACATTTCACTGCAGGAAGTGTAAGGTAAAATAATACATAAAATACCTCAAATTCGGCGCTGGTCACAGTTTTGTAAGGGAGATGAAATTCTGCCATCAGTGCCCTCTGCAGAGAGAACAGAAACCTGAAATAATCAGCAATAAACACACAGCAAAGAAACCTTGGCCTCATCCCAGGCCCCAATCCATGAAAAGAAAGAGGATAGCCGTCACAAATTACTCAATCACACCTGGGCTTCATGAGTTTCAGACCGAAAACGGTAGCGAAACAATGAAGTCTCCATGGAAAGAAACCATTTTCTCAACTCTTCCCTAAAACATAACATTTCAAAAAATAAAAATAAAAATAAAATTGACTATCTAACAATACGGAAAACTGACGAACAATATGAGAATTACACGTGAAGAAAAAAAAAAGTGAAGAATCTTACGTTCTACAGTAGACCAAACGAAGGACAAAATGGGAGATTATGTCCTTGTTGACAACTTCAGATGCATGCGGATGGCTCATATGCAACTTCCACAACTCACGTACCTAACAAAAAGGCATAAACGAGTCCAAAGAAAGAAAGGAAATGTAACGTTCTCAGAACTGGCATAAACATTACTGCATCTGAAAAGAAATGGAAAGGACATATCGTCTACCAATTTTTCCATTTCATCAGACTTCTTTCCACGCGATAGTCCATCCGAAATCTCTTTTAGAACTGCATTTTCACGATTCGAGACAATACTTATCTATCAACAACTCAAATTTTAGCATGTGATGCATCCCAAGAAAAACGTCTGGGGAAAAGAATTTCTTATAAGACTGCCGAAAAAATCTGATTAAAATTTGCAAAAGGCTTTCATCAAATGTAGTTCAGAGACTTAATTCTTAAATTCACATACAAGTCGATTTTTTGTACGTTTAGAAGAGAGGTAGTGCTTTTAAGGAACCGGTCACCGCACATATACTCAATGAAGAAACAAGCCTAATCAAGAATCCACCATAAACCCGTTTGCTTACAAACAAAGTCTAAAATAAGTCCCATTTCTTGCTAATTTTAGGGGGAAATAAGAATGGATCTGTGGAATCTATGGTCACTAAAAAAAAATGAGGAAGAGTGAGTGACCTCTGAGGCGATCCACGGCATAAAGCTCGAAATCTTCCAGTCGAACTTGGAGAGCAGGCGCCGACAGGTAAAGAGGCAGGGTAGGGACGACGTCGTCTGCTTCGGCGGGCTTCCTATGAGATCTTACCACTTCCATTTTTTTTTTAAAATCCCCCCTTTCTGCTTTTCCTTTCGCCGTTCAGTCGTTTCTGAAGGTTGGCCGGGGGGAGGGGGGGGGGGGGGGGGGGTGGAAAATGGCGGGAAATGTTTTCTGGTTCCCTCCATCCACAATTCTGCATTAAAAAAAAGTCCGTTGGGCTCAAGTTGTGGGCCCTAAGGAATTTAGGTCGTTCAAAGATGGATCGGGTGAAAATGGGCTCTTCAAAAAAATTTAGGAATGGATTTGTGTGGATTTATGGAAGCAATTCTTATTTCCCTCCACCACACCCCCCCGGCCCGCCCCCCAAAAACACACACAAAAAAAAAAGCAACTCTATATTTTTTTTTCAGTTATTAAATACAGGTACCTGTTACTCTACATTTTCTTTGTTCTTGGATGTCAAGAAGCTAAGCCGCCACAACTATAGCACTTTTTGGATTGTAAGTTATTTGGAATATTTTTACTGTAGCACTTTTTATGATGTGATGTATATGAGATAAAAAGGTGTATTGAAAATTGTAATGATGATGTAAGTAAATAAAATTGGGGAAATAATGCTCAATCCAAACAAACCATAGTTGATGGAAAATTAAACCGAGCCAATTAATTAAAAGGTTTTACATAATTTGAACGTCAAAGTTTTGTTGAGTGCATTAAGTGGTCACGTGGGTTTATGGTCTTCAAGAATTTGTTTCTAGCAGCCGTGTTACTATCTTATTTAGACCATACTTGTTAACCTAATTCAGCACTTAATTTTAATGAGTTCAGATATTAACATGTTCAAACACATTTGATAACGAAAAATAAAACTTTAAAATTAATCAAATAGTATTGAAGTTTTTAGGCAAAATTTGATCTAAAAAATAAGTGATAAACAATTCACTAATCACTTAATGTGTACTCAAATGTATCAAATTTAGTACTTAACAATTCAGTAATTTTATGGAATCGGGGTTTAGATTTTAGTTTTATCAAACGCACCTCTAGTTTCTGTCTTTCTTAAGTCGGTGGTATCTAATATTTTGGTAAGTTTGCGTCTCTTGTGGAAATAATCCAAGTCCCAGTTGTTTTCTTGATTTATTAGTCGGTTCCAATTTGTATTTGATATATAAAGACACTCATTAGCATATAAATACTTGTAGTGGTGCTAAGCTAACACTTCAAAAGTTGAATTAAATCTTGAGAAGTAGATTTCAAAGAGCCTCTAAGAATTGTTATTTATGAATTGTCCTAAGTAAAAAGTTACAATTTGATATTGTTATTTTTGAATTTTAAGTTAATAAAATCATTAAATATTTATTTGTGTGTTTATTCTCTTTCTTTTCTCACATATTTTTTATTCATGTTAATATGTATCTTTTTTTACCAACAATAATAATACAGCGTTTTTTATACCAACAATAATAATCGCTCGAAATCACACAGTGCAATCTTCCTTTTCAAGTATAATATGTTTTGATGGTCACACAAGTTGCCTCGTTTAGTTTCCCTTCATCTTTGTTTGGTGATGCTTGTTACCCATAGGTTTCATTTTTCATCCGCTTAAAGCAAATTGAAGCGAAAAGATCTAGGCAGCTGACAGATGACAAAGACCAAAACATGATATAAAACTTCAAAGAGCGAAAAAAGACAAAAATTGTGCGTCTCGGAATCTTAAAGCAAGAGCATAATAAGGTGGTAAATCGAAAACAGGGGAAAAAAAGCAGTAATACTCGACTCGAGGGTTTTCCACTAGAATCATCAAACCCAACAGCATTACCCAAGTTCAATTTCTACGTTATTCATCAAATGGCAAAATTTTAAATTAAAAAAGAAAGAGTCAAAACTGCATCACGGACAACCTACTGCAAAAAAACTTGGTGCCACGCCGGTACCATCTTTTTACTCAGACCTAGCGAATCTTAGCGATCAGAGACCACACGTCAAATGGGGCAACAAATCAGGGAAAAATGCGCTGACAAAACGGATGTGATTCCACGTATCCTTTTCCCTTCCAGAAGTCTCACTGTATAATATAGGCAGTAATTTTATCCAGAACTTCATACATGTATCCTAAATTAACCTTATAAGGTGAACAGAAAACCCTACAAAATTCGAAGACCATGAATATGGCTTGGCACCCCGTACGCGAGGCCAATATATAGTAGTATTTTAAAGGGCAAAAAATATATCCTTTCTCATCTACGTTTCATGTGAAAAGCATGATAAATATTAAATATTGAATGAAAGCTTCGCGCTGCAGCTTCTTCTCACCATATTAAAAGCACCGCCAGAAGACTTTAGGCCGAAGATACCAGAACCAGAAGACTCGTTTGCCACTTCTGAGACAGGAACGTCAGTGGAAAAAATCTGAGAACTCCTTTGGCTGGACATTTCAACTCCATTTGACATTCCATGCAGCTGGTGAAAAACACAAAATCACACACTCACTCTGCACGATGATATCTACTACACAAGAAAGAAGCCAAAGAAGAGAAACTCATCAATTACCTTCAAGCCCGAGTCTAAGACACCACCTTGCAAAGGACGCTGGAGAAAAGAAATAGATACACAAGTTGAGTGAGGTATTAAAAAAAACCGAGTTTCAGTAAAGAGACATCCAGAGAAAGGATAAGAGAAACGAACTCCGAAAAACACAATAATGATCAATAACTTCATATCTTACGCCATCGACATTACTTTAGTTAAAAAATGGCAAGTTCAATATAGTAGAAGCGAACTTCAGATAGAAAACAACTGTTCCAGATCCAGTCCATAATAACAGTTAAATTTCAAAATGACAAGCATTTTATCTTCGAATACAGATAACCACTCCACTTGCCTGCTAAACATTTTCAAGCACTGTGGATTTGAGCATTTCCCTTATCATATTAACGTCTTTGCATAACAGGAAGTTTGCATACCTTGCTGGGCCCATTAGATGCAGATGACGATGGCGATTCCACTGAACAATTAGAAGGCAATGACACAGCCTGCAATAACAGCAAAAGGCAAGGGAACCAATAAGTGGACTAGGCATCAAGATGGAAAAGAGCAACCCCAGATATTTGGCCCAAGGGCACCCGAGCCCTTAACTAGAACAGCATGTTCATTCTCTTCCCCCAGTATTACTAATCAGGAGAACTACAACCACCTCGTGGTAAAATGCAAGCTTTGATCAGCAATACAGTATTAAGACAAGTTTCAATAGGTTGGCCAAAAACAAAGTAAATAGCCATCCACCAGCAAAAATATTTTCAACTCAGCTAAGATAATTCTGCAGAGTCTAACTTGAAATATGCTAACAAAAGTGAAGCCTATGTGATCTCCCATGTCACAATGGAGGCAATCCAGGATTAATCCAGTACTCAACCCATAAATTTCTAAGATGAGTAGTACCACGGCTGACATAGGTTCATGAGTTTCCTCTAAACATCAAAAGCCAATGTCTTACAGAGATATCATACCCTAGATGGAGTTATTTGCTGCATTTCAAGAGCTGGCCGAGATGAACTTGGCAATGCACCCTATAAAATCCCACAAAATGTATTTAGGAAGGAAACATTGCAAAAGGACAAGCATTTATGATGTAAAGGGATGCTTCTCCTGCCTCAATAGGATCCAAGGTTCTGCTATGTTCTAGATTCTTCACAAATGAAACCAATCTGCCAACCCCGAAGAGTGTTTCACCCTGCACACGTGTGATAAACCATGACCATGATTATTAGCCATTAAAACCCCCAGCAACACAATACACTGAACAAAAAGAAAAGAAAAGAGGAAAAAAACCTGTTTCCCTTCTATCTTGCTGATTTTTGTTTCCTGCAACATATGAAGTACTTTATTTAGTAACTAGACCAACACAATAATGCTTCTGATGTGGCAAGCTACATGAAACTCAATAACATGGATTACCAGGGATCGGACTACATGGTGAACTGACTGTACATCGGCACCCATCAATCTCAGGTCCCCTCGTAGTTTAGACACCTGTACAAGGTCCATGAATTAGAAGGAAACACTAACTCATGAAAACAAAAGGGCAAAAAGACAATTTTCCATTTACCAAAATACATTTTACTCATCCTACCTCTTCTTTTGTGGCAGATGTATTACCCGCACATTCATCAATTTTACTATCCACACCATCAATTCTCGAAGACAAATGGCGCTTAGTGGCCTGGACAACACAACCAATCTCAAATACATTGTAAATCCATGATCAATTATCATGTAGCTACATTTTAAATTTACCTACTGAAGACAGAATTATGATTCTTGAGACACCAAATACCTATGGAAATAGATTTATTTCATTTCACAAAGTTGACTCTTAAAGGCATAATCATCTTTAGTCACTTCTTGCAGCTATTTTCCTGTATGAAATCTTAAAGCAACCAATCATCACCATACATATTATGTGAAAACATATAAGCAACATGATATGTACGTAGCTGACGAGTGTTATATGAGTACACAACTTGAGGAGCAAAACTGCAATACAAAGCAGAAGCAGGTCATTTATCATTAACTTTCTCTGTCACTGTAATACTGTTAATCAGTAATTCCTCACTTCCCCCTACCCCCTTGAAGTTCCCCTAAAAAAATCAGAACTCTCTCTCTCTCTCTCTCTATTGGGCCCAAGGTTGACGGGATGTCCATAAAGAAGGGCAAAACAATATATATATATATATATATCTGCAACAATGTCAAACACAAAATGCAGTTCAATAACTCTTTAACTTATGCAGTAATTATGTGAAGAATGTCTTTGAATTACTCTCCTACCAAATTAAGTAGCTATCCTAAGCGATACAATATGGAAAACTTACAGAAATTGCAGAATAGACACTCTCAAGTTGTTTGGATACACTAGAACACGCATCAGACAAACTGCGTCTGGTTGCAAACATCATATCAGAGAGTTTCCAACCCTGCAAGCACACAAAATAATTTAGTAGTCTACATCACTCTTCTGTCAACCCCTTCCCTGCCCAAAACACAATGATACACAAGCAGAGGAGAGAAGGAATAGACCTTAGTAGAAAATCCTATTAGGCTTTTGATTACTAGCAAATACCGACAGGTGACGACTTGTCACCCTTTTGCATAGAACAGAGCCTAAGAAAGTTTCAGCTTTCACACAAGGAATCATACATCTTAACAGCACCACAGCCATTATAATGTCAAACACCCTAACCTGGGTGAACAACTTTTGGTACATGCAGATACCATGGGACAAACTCTATGTGATACGGAGGGGGAAATGTAAAAAAAAAAAAAAAGACAAAAGGAGATTTTTATACTCAGATTCAGACATTGTGCGACCACACATTATTTACCTTCCACCATATACAGCCATATCCAACCACTATAACAATCACAATTACACCATATCTGCCAGAAGCTGCACAAATGATTATTACAAAGGGTCAAGGATTGAAAATTGCAATAAAAAAGCATACTGTTAAAAAACAAAAGAAATATGGCATGAATAATTGGATTACAAATAATATTAGCCTATTCACCCCTGCAAAGTCAAATCAAGATATTCTTATTTTTCTATAGAGCTACAACTTGACAATACAATGCATAAATATCTACATTTAGGGCTTCAATTTCAGTGATAAGAAGACAAAGCAAGTCATAGGAAACTTTGGATTCTATAGAACAGAACACAGACATGTTGGTGGATCTATCAGTGTCCAAGATAATTGGTTCAAAATTGAGAAGCGTGTATGAAATACGGTGGAAAAGCAGGAGAGCAGCAGATGAGGAGACAACATTTTTTTTTTCTGTACAAAAAGGAGGATAGTTAATGTATGAAATTTACGCCATGACAGAGATCGCCAATTCGTGGAAGTGTCTATCTTGTGAGGTTTTACATTGGAACCACAGGCATCCCAAAAGCAAAAGAAGTAACAGCTCACAAAACTTTCGAGGCACCAGATCACTTGACCACTAAAAAAAAAAAAATTTACCACCCTGTACTCAAATCACAACAAAGCTTGGTATGAAAACATCATTTACACAGCTATAGAAACCAAGACAGAACTGCATTCAACCAACCAGAGCCAGCACTTGATGTCACAATTGTAATTGATCTATTTGAAGCCAAAAGTTGCAGCTCCTCTCGAAGGCTATTAACCTGTCAGAGTGAAACATTGAGTTAAGCTATTTAAGTAGATCAATTGAATGCATAGAAGACCATTAGAGATAACATTGATGTAGTTAAACGGACCACATCTTTTTAAAGGTGCAGATTCATACAGAAGTTGGAATTTAGAAAGGATTAACTTATACAGCCAGGCACAGATCAATTTCTTTTTTTTCTTTTTATCCCAAAATTTCCAAAGGCCCAGGCCATATATCAGTTCTACAATGTTTACAAACAATCTCCTAGACAATTAAAAAAAATCTTTTAGGAAAATGACAATGCAAATGGTATGGAAATCATAAAGTTCCATGACCAAGTACCAAGCAAATCAGCTAACCTGACCAATCGCCACTCTCTAGGCTTAAAGATTGTATTTTCAGATGGCTGACAGCTGTTTAAAAGGGAACCATGCACACAAACCCTCCAATCAATGCAGATTTAATCAAGTAGAAGCTATCAACAAAGTAACTAGAGAGCAATTCTTTTAATATGGAAAGTGTGGCCTCCAAAGTTGCCGCTGACTTATAACTAATGTGTCGCAATCAAATCCTATCATAAATTCCTAAGTACATCAAAGAGGAATATAGATTTAACACCGCAAGTATACTGAAAGTACACTGTTTTGAAAGAAACCGGTGAAATGTGACACATTCTTTTAAAACTTTCACAAATCCATGGTAATTTAAAATTTTAAGTGTGCTGATGCTGCATACACAAAAGATCCAGGCACCATAAAGATGAAAAAGGAACACTCTACAGCAAAAAAAGGTAAATAAAGAGCATACTCTGTAAAGAAAATACAAGAGAAAGCTTTAAACCTGTTGCATGAGAGAATCATTCTGTGGTTTGGGCTTTGAAGTGGTAGATTCATCATGTCTAAGTTGCCTCAGAACAACCTGCAATAAACAAACAGTGACTGTTTTTATAGGAGAAAGATGAGCAGACAGCAAAATACTTTTTAAGAAGAACATAGTATGTTGAATAATAAGATGCATTTGGTATCCAACATGAAATATACCTTCAAGGCACCTGAAAAGAAGTCAGAGACATCTGATATACGCCCTTCTTTAGCTAAAACTGATCCGACAAGGCCTACAAGAATCACAAGTGACATCTATCAACACTTACAATGCTTCTTCCTCTTTAATTGAGAAGAAAACACCTCAAAATCCATTTATACAGCTACAAATATACATACAGACACTTTGCCATGGCCTATACGGCACCGAATTCTTTTTCTGGAAATGTCTTCCCTTTATGGTTAGTATTTCCATTCTAGCATTATTTTTCCGTAGTAGCCACATAAGAGGAATAACTTACCCGGACTAACTTTTGCTTCTCCTCACCATTATAGAAGTTCCAATTAGCCCAATTGCTTAAGTATCACTACCTCTTGATAACCCACTTAAAAGATGATTTGAGGTTTAAATTCCAAAAGAAACTCCCCACTTCAACTGAACCCAATTCAACAGCATGACTGAAACAATGAAATAGACGAACTAATGTACCTTCACCATAATAATTACCCGCCCACTCAAAATAATTATCAAATTGCAGCAAATTTACTGGTTTCCAACAAGCCCTCAGTAACCATCTTAGCAAATGAACAGATGGCATTAAAGACAGTCACTAATTTAAACATCTAACCAATTAATTAATCACACGATAAAAATAAATACATATCAACAGATAATAAAGTTCAGAAAAGAAAAAACAGAAATATAAAAAAGACGAATTAAAATTTAGGCACCTGCACCAACGATGATAGTTAGCTTGCCGAGAGGTAGGGCCATCCGCTGTCTGGAGAATCAATCAAAAAGAGGATGTTACGAACTGAAGCATTAAAGCTTTTTCTTTTTTATTTTTTGGGGTACAGTCAATTTCTTTTCTTGCAGCTAAATCCCTGATTGTTCTTCAGAAACCAAACTTCGAAGTCGGCCTTGTGGTTTAGTGTGTGTTTGTGTGTGAGAGAGAAAATAAATCGAGCAAAGCTGTAGGAGAGGAGTGAAGAAGAGCTTGGAGAACAAGGCTCCACTTAGGGCTATTAAGCGACAAGTGGGCCCAGCGAGCCGGGCTTCCATTAGCCAGAACTCGGCTCGAATACGAAAGTTCACCCCGCGGCTCTCAGCCCTTCTAAACTATTATTAAATCCAATTCTAATTTTTGTTTTAATAAAAAGAAAATTTGTTGGAAATAATCAAGCAAAGGTCCAGTTTAGATATCAGTTTTTTAGAGTTTTTATATTGTGATGTAATATATATGAAATAAAAAATAATTATGAAATGTATTAAGAGAATATCTTAAAATTTTTTGGCAGAAAAAACGCCACCAAAGTTTGGAGCAAATTAAGCATAATGGGCCAATTCATGCACAACTTTGTCTGCCTTGCATGAAACCCAATTAACTAATTAATATGAGAAAAATCTGATAGATATGATATTATTTCTTGAAAAATCGTGGATAAAAGGGAGATATTAATAATCCATCTGTGTGTAATGAATACAACTTGCCATGGTTGGGCTTGGGCCTCAAACAAGTTGAACTCATCCCAATTCAATCTTAGCTCATTTCTTAATTGATCGTTTCTTAATTGATCTGATTATTACAATCATGCTTATTTGACACCTGAAAGATTTTCAGCTTTTAACAAGCAGAGCTCTAGCTAAAATTCGACCCTAGTCACAGTTTTACTGCTTTTGTTTCAGCTTTTTTTTTTTTTTAAGACTTTCCGAATGGTTTATATTACCCCAAATTTCAGCAGTTTTGCTAGGAAATTTCCATTCTGTGGGTCAATAACAGCAACAGTAGGGGACTAAAAGTCACTCTAGGGGACCCAAGTCAGATGACTTCGATATATGGGCCTCCTTTGCAACGGAAGATTTTTGTACCCGTCGGGCTTCCTTGATGAAGATTTCAGTTCATAAAATTTGTAAATTGCATATTAACACCGTGTAGTTTGAACATTTTATCCATTATCCTGTATGATTTTTTTTTCTCACAACGATAATATTCTCGTAACCTAATCTATCATAATCTACAGAGACCGGGAACCTAAAGAGGCTATGTAAGGGACTAGCAGGTATATAGATCTGACTAGACAAAAGGGGTGTTCTAACACCTCTTTTGGATCTTTTCATTGCTTGTGAGGTCCAAACCTCCGACCTATAGTTCAAAGAGAGATTTAATCCCTTTTTTGTGGTCATTGAGCCAAAGCTCAGTGGTTATTATCCCATAAGATTCTACTGTTTGGATTAGTGGGTATTTTAAAAACAAGTTTTTGTTTTTTAAATTTGCAGTAACATATTCAAAAAAAAAAATGTCTTTCAAACATGCTCCAAATACACACAATCTCAAATTCATCTAACAAAAAAATATAAAGTAATAAAAAAAACTCTATCACAATTTTTTTTATTTTTGAAATCTACAATAACACACTAAAAAAAATGCCCTTCAAACATACTCCAAATACACACAATTTCAAATGCATTTAACAAAAAAATAAAATAATAAAAACAACTCTATCACTATTTTTTTTCACTCACCACCCATATCTAGACCTGTCAACGGGTCGAATTTGGGCCGAAATTCATTATTTCGGACCCGGACCTGCCATTCTATACCGATTCAAGACCCGATCTGTTTACCCGACAGGTATTAGAAGTTATGTCTCGGACCCGGATCGGACGGATCCCGGATCCGGGTCTACCCTGAAAAAATTCTCAAACCTAGTTTACAGCAAAATAAAAAACAATCATTGTTCCATATCAAGTGGGATAATCATCATAATTCTTAACAGAATGGATAACTTCAATTTTCCAGAGACTGCCTATGACAGCCCCATCTCACCCTAAGGCGAACCAAAGGATTCGGCGGACCGCCTGCCCAACTCTCGTCAGAACTACTAAGACGGTTAAACACAACTCAAAACGTGCCGGAATACAGTAACGCGCTTAAACAAAGCAAAATCACGAAACAGAAAAATGAAAATTGAAACGGAAAGTGAATAGTGCTTGCCATGTCACAATCCGACCGGGACCCAATCGAATACAAATAACTTCATATAATTCTTGAAATGGACATATACAAACCAAATATAACACATGAACATGAGTACACGCTTTTATAAATCATATTCGTATTTTTGCAAATCAAAATAAAACATTTGAATCCAAGTACAATTAGGGTTTCCAACCATTGAGGAGCTATACAAAATATCTAAACTAGATCAACTCATTCTTCAAAAATCAAAAGTCCAAACGATGGTTTCCTGTAAGGAAAATAAAAATCAAGGAACGGGGTGAGTTAAAAGCTCAATGAAGTACCAAAAGTATAACAGTAGAAATCATGAGAAAACACTTTTAGGCCACATATACACATCAAGTAAGAGAAATGAACGAACACCACAATTTAAAGGATACAGGTGGCTCTCAGGAGCCAAATCCCCGTTGCAATACTTGATCCAGTCTCGTTGACTCTCCGTCAACGTTTAATGACACACTCATGTCCGTAGACCCCTCTTGCGCCAAAATCCCGTTCACCAAACATACCCCTTACCGGGCCCGAACGACGAACAGTACAGAATTGGTAATACTCGAATATACCGGAATCAAGAGTCTCAATACCCAAAGATTCCTCAGGAACAGGCACCCATGAATTGTCAATTACCTCGACCAAGCCCTTGTTGGCTCGACTTAATTAACTCCCCATGAGGTTGAACTCAAGTTAACAGGAAGATCGTTGGATACACTTCCAACGATCTCATAACAAGCGCAAGTAACAAGTTCAAGTTCATAACAAGTACAAGTAATAGATTTCAGTTCATTCAATACAGGCAAGAGAACGAGTGTGATAAAGTATACCCTCGTCTCATTCAGAATAACAGAGTTCATAGTTATCCATGTCACAAATTTCAAGTATAGATGAACCAATTAAACAACAATTCAGGGGAGTGGTACACTCACCAGTTAAAGCAGAGTTTCTACCAAGGTAGGGCTCTAATCACCAAGAAATCCTAAAATAGCCAAGGTAAACAATTATGATTCTCATAGCCACAATTCCAGTAAATAAAATGCGCAAATGAGGCTCAACTACAAGTCGTAGATTTCGCCAAATAATTACTCATGCAAATGTGCAAAACATGATTTTGGGACGAAAAGGTAACATGAAAACCTAGGGCTCGAACAACCCCAAACCCTTTTTATATATATCCCAAACCAAACCAAATTCGAAGAAATCCAACACTCCCAAAATTTGGACAGCATATCCCCTAAATTCCTTACTTTTCCATCCTACAATCAAAACCAATTCATCTCAAATCAACCACATACAAGTCATAGACTATAAAATACACCTTTCGGCACAACAACTACAACTGAAGCTGCACTTATCGGATTGAAACGAATCTTATAGGGTTTCGAAGCCAAGACATATACCTACATTTCTTATGAAGACCTCCAAAGCCAAATCATGCATTTTCATGGTCAAAAATGAAAATCTCCACGAAAACAGAAATCTGTCCGCGAAACAGGGTTCATGGGCAGTCAAGGATATTTCGGTCATTTCACAAGTTACAGTGCTCCGATTGAACTGAAATTTTGCAGGCAACTAGTTAACATCATTTTATACAACTTTCATGTTTTAACCTAAGCCTGATTCGGCCTCTAACATGCACTAATAAAGCCGGCCAAAACAGGACAGATTGGAACCCTAAAACTGAAATTTTCCGCAAATAACCGCAATTAACGCACAAGGGATCCATTTAACACAATTTAGAACCATCAATCCAAGGCCAACCATAATCATCATATGAAAATAGAAAAATCCCCCAAAAAATCAGAAATTTAGCTAACTTCACTTTAATCCATGAAATCTTCCACAAAGTAGCATCTATAACAACTATAAGCCACTATTTATCAATTAATTGAAGTAAAGAGGAAGTTTGTCAGCAAAGTACCTTGACACTTCAAGAAATATGATAACTTAGGATTTTTCTTTTCAAAACAACTCCACCAAGACCTTCAAACTCCCTTACCAAGTCACTTTAGTGGACAAATTCGAGATTTAATCGGTTGGATTTCAAATTGTAAGCAAGAAATGGAAGATGAAAATTGAAGCTCTCTTTCTTTTTTCTCCCTAAGAGGTTTGGCCAAGAGGATGAAAATTAGAGATGATTTTGGGTCAAAATTATTCTTTTAGTAAAGGTAAGAAAGTTAGGCAAGTCAACCATCCAATCGGGTCGCGACACATGGCACTCTTAATGGTTCAAACTTATCCTTTTGTCTCTCCAAAATTAAACAATCTAAGTAACCTCTAATTATCTCTTAACACCTAGTAAATTAATCCCGGTATACAAAACGTAACCTAATTGATCAAATTTATCGCGCTTAACGCCACTAGCGGGTCTCACGTCCAATATACACTTCTAATATCTCATGAACTAACTTATACTAGAAAAATAATTTAAAACTATATTTACTTATAAAAATATCTCTAAAGTTAACATAATAACACAAATATAGAAAAACGGGTGCAAAGAAAGAAAATAAGGCCTAGAAATTCAGAAAATTTTCCAGTTCTCACACTGCCAAGCAATATATTTTTGTTTCTAAACCAGTGCATTTCTTTCTATCAATACACACCACACCAAATTAGAGAAATTAAATACATTATAAGATTATCATTATCTCTGATGTTGATCTCAACTAGTCATTGTTCCATAAGAATAATATGACTCTTTTTACTCCAAATTGAAACTGAACCCCAAGCAGCGAAGCTGTCTACACCAGCTTGGACAATGAGCAATCCAAAGCATAAGACTGAATTTTTCTCCGCATCTTAGATACTCAGGTTTCAGCAAGAGCCAAATTGGTCGTATCCTTATTCTGCTTCTGCAGCAAAAAGTTTTTTTGTTTCTTCCTTTTTTACCCATCCCAGTTCCGTATTTTGCTACTCTCTGATTTTGTCTTGCTCCTCTTTGAAGCTTGGAAAAGGGACGAAGTCTGGAGCCTGGAGGTGGAGGTGGAGGAGCAAAAGAGACTAAGAGAGTAAAGAGCTTCCAGACGTGAAGGAGGTGCAGTGCGGCGGCTGAAGTGAAGTCTAAAGAGTGTATTAGGATTTGGATAATATTTAGTTGTTTGGGGTATAGAAGTAAATTTGGGGTATATTATTGATAAATATATATATATTTTAATTATTAATTTATTTTATATCCGGATACGGGTCGAAATATTATATTCTGTATCCGGTCCGTTTTTTTGTTTGATAAAACGGATCTGGGTCCAGGTAACGGAATTATATCACTATCCGGACCCGTAAAAATTTGACGGATCCGGTCCGAGTCCGGGTCCGTTGACAGGCCTACCCACATCCTTTCATCTTCTCATTCCTCTACTGCCATCATCGACCCTTCCATCCTTTCTCGTCCTCTTTCTCTCCCTACTTTCTCTTTCTTTTTCATTCCTTTTCTTTTTTCTTCCCTCTCCTCCCGTGGCTAATGCAACCAAAAAAGAGGAGAGAGAAAGGAAAGAGAATGAAGGAAGTGGAAGAGAGACGAGGAGGAATGGATGAGCAACAATAGAGGAGGGAAATAGGAAGAAGCAGTGATAGGTGAAGGGTCGTAATGTATGGTGAATGATGGTGAAAATACATCCTAAAAAACACTTGATCCATGTGGATTATCTACAACAGAAAGTTTTTGAAATACATACAGTGTACTTTTTTAAAAATTTCCAAAAACACCCAATCCATATGGACTCTATATAATTAATTTTTTTTCCACATTTCACACTTCCAAATGGTATATCTATATAATTGGGAAGGTTCTAGGGTCCGTCTGGATGGTGTGTATTTTGAATGTTTGTATCAAATTTTACCCTAGTTTATTGTAGGATTTGAATAACAATTTTTTGTGGAGAATTTGAAAAACTTTTTTACTCTTCTTTTTATTTCTTCCTTTTTTTTTCCCCTTTATCTTCTCTCTTCTTTTTCCTCCTTGCCACCACTACTACTCCAACCACTGTTGCCCAACATCTCCACTGCCGTCACCCCTTTCTCTTTCCCTCTTTTTTATCCTTCATATTTCTCCTCATTTTTTTCTTTCCTCTCCTCTGCCATACCCTCCTCATTGGAAATAGAGGAAGAAAAGGAATGACATATAACTCATAGCCCATGGACTATCAAATAACTTTGGATTAACCATTTTAAATATGTGATTTCAGATCAAAAAATTATTGGACCATTCTAGTGGGATCGGGGTATTTAAATGGTATTAAAACGAATCTCACGTAATCTTTGCATGAGGTGAGTTTGGACTAAATGGTGTTGTGATTCAAACTCCAGAGTGCAATAAACTAAGTGTTATGGAGAGTTAAATACCACGTTCGACAGGAGTCACTTATAGAACTTGCAAAATTAAGCATCAAGTTCGATGTGGGCCACTTTTGGAACCCGTACAAGTCACATCTAGAATCTGTATATGATTAAGTGGATAGTATGAATGATAATCAGACTTTGCAATGATGCAAAATTTCTAGGGTGGAATAAGTAAAATGTCCCACATCGGAAATGAAGGAAGGAAAGGAATGATATATAAGTCCAGACCTATGGATTATCAAATAATTTTGAATTGTCCATTTTGAACCTATGGTTTAAGTTCAAAAAGTTATTAGACCAGTCCAATGGACTAAGAGTCTTGCAAGGAAAAAGAGGATGAGGAAGAGAAGGAGGGAGAGGGAAGGAAAGAAAAAAAGGAGGAGCAGCGACACCTGTTGAGGTAGGAGAGGGGGAAGAAGAAGAAAGGAAAAAAACTCCTGTGTTTTGTGATATTTTGGTATGTATTTTGAGAACCTTGAGGTGTTTTCCAAGGGTTTCTATCCACAAATTTGTTAAAAAAAATACTTATATATTAAAAACCAACCTTCCAAATAGAGCCTGTGGTTGATTGTCAACTTATGTTTGGTAAAGTTTGTGCTTGATTTTCTAGTCCTATGAAGGAAAAAAAACAAAAATTCTTGCTCCTTTTATCTTTACTACATTAAACGGGGATATGAAACTTTCCCAAAATGCACCAATTTATTTTTATCCTTGGTACCGATAATTTAATAGTCATGCCATACACTGCTTTTCTTCTTCTTTTTTCTTCTTATTGGGTTGATTAAATTACTGTTTCTATCATTCCGGTTAACTCTTTTGATATATATTTTTCATTAACATTATACTTACAAATATAAGAATTTCAACTAAAAAAATTGAAGCAAATTGCAATATGTATATCAAAAAAATTAAAACAACAAAATAATGGGAATTGCTAGTCAATAATTTTTTTTAACAAGGATGAAACTTTATTGAGGTCAAATTAACTAGAGTTAACTTCAAGTGATATATACTTCTTGGTTTATTTACTTTCGGCTGAGGATACCTTGATGTCAAAAACAAGTTAATTTTTGTTCCATTGCACGTAAAAAACTAACCAGCAAATTAAACTCAAAAGCGTTAAGTATTAACTATATATGACGTAAATTGAGACTTTACTTGAGTTGTGCTAACGCAGGACTATTCCAAAATTTGTACTTGAGTCGTGCTGTCGCAGGACTATTCCAAAATTCATCCAACAATTTTATTTGATGACCATGTCGAGCTTCAGTCTACTTGCTTGAATTTAAAATAAAAAAAACTGGGATCTGACTAAACATGAAAAAGAGTTAAATATTCTACATGTTTGCGTTGGATTAGTAATACAGCGAAACAGGTCACACAACATTTTTGTGGCTACATGATCAGCACAAACACCTCGTACGTAAAGCTGACTGAACATATATACATATATATATATATATATATATATAGCTATATAGATATATTGAAAATGGAAGTGTAAAATGAATTTTGGAATTCGTTACATTTTGGTATGAGCGAAAAATCTATCTGTAGTCGAATGACCATAAGTAGAGGAGAAAACTGCCGCATTAAAAACTTGAAAAAAGATTTACCCAACATACACAAGTCCGCTTTGTTCTACAAGTCAGCGTTTTTGAATTGATAAACACCGGCATCAGTGACCCGTATATTCATTCAAAATCTGCATCATCCTTTGTTAATTAACAAATTTTCAGCAGCAAGTAATTTAGACTTGGCTGTATTATTCTGTCAGTTTTAGGTTGGGTATAAGTAAGTTTTAGGTTGTGTATAAGGAATTAGTAGGTATAAGAATTTATTAGATTAAAGGGACGCTCTAGCATTTTCTTTGAATTTTTTTTATTGTAAGTAAGGTTCGAACTTCGGACTGACAGTCCAAAGAGGGATCTTAGTCCCTTTTTTGTGGCCACTTGAACCAAAGCTCAATGATTTTATTCTGACAGCTTAAGATGAATGAAAGTAAGAATGGGCTTATCTATCGATTAAATAATGGAAGGTGACGAGAATTGACAAAATGCCGTGGCGTTTGTCAACGGTCATAGGAAGAAGCTCTTAATTCTCAATCGCTGCATCATTTTCTTGACAATTTACATAGGCAGATGGGCTCTTTAGGGACGTGGAATAGAGATCAATACAATGGTTGACACGTTCCTTCTATAGTCCAGTCGACTGCATTTACCTGAAAAAAAAGAAAAAAAAAATCCAGTCGACAACTACATTACCACATCTAAGTTCTAATACCATATATTCTGATGTGGCAAAGCACATTTTTTTTTTGTAGATTTTATTTCGACAGGGTGCTTTCATGATGGAGATTGAATATTTTTTAATTGAATGGTGAAAATTGAATGGTGAAAATTAAATGCGAAGCACCAATTTTAGTGTATCAAAAAATTTATGGTTTTTTTTACCATGTTGTGTTACTGTTTACATTTATTATATTAATGTATACATCCTTTGACTTAGTGTCTATATACTATATCTAAGGGTTGTAATAGGGTGGCACCTTTGTCAAATAACTCTCCCCGTCCCATCTCTCCTGCGGTTCTCTACGGGGAAGAAATCAACCTAACATATTTAATAATTTGCTTATTTACAGGTCAATTTTATCAGTCATTCTATCTCAAAATATTTAATAAAAACATGTTTAAGTACTCAACTTTAGACCATTTAACAAGTTACAAATGCTAATAATTTAAAAAAAATAGCAATTTGTCAATACAATAAAAATGACATTAAAACATTCGATTAAGATGTAATAGGACCAAGTCACAATTGTTTGTTCACTTATAATAATACAATTGTAAACAATAGTAAATAAGATTAACAAGCTGTCAAGATAGAAACAAAACACAACAAGTCAAGTTACATTCCTGTATTCAACAAATTCAGTCAAGTTGATTTCTCATATTCAACAAATTAAAGATACTCAACAATAAGTCCAGCTTTTCTCTTCATCAACCTAGCTCAACAACTTCAGAACATTTGCTCTTCATCAATCTTGAGATGTGATAACTCATTTGATAAAACAACCCTAAAATTTGATGCCATAATAAAAGAAGAAACTTGATCAATTTAGATGGATCAAATTTCTTTAATACCTCTTCAGTAACACAATCAACATCATCTTCTTCATCAAACAATGTATT